>NC_074667.1:46868614-47168614 GCF_029448725.1 Salvelinus fontinalis | reverse complement strand
TAATGTACAAAGGATATGATCAGAAGTTATCTCTTATGACTCCTAAAATCACATTCCTGTCTTAACAAAAATACTTTCATCTATTTTCATATCACATAGACAATGTATTGGATGGAAACTTGACAGATAAATGGGGTATCCTTCCTAAGTTACAGTATTTGGTTCGTACAGTTTTTAATAACATCACTAAATGAAAAGCAATATGACATTCGTTTTCTACATCTCCCCACTGACCATTTCCCACATTCTTTATGATAGAATTATTGTTCCATTATCCACTTTTTGGACGTTAAAGTTTTGGGCTGGCGAAAGTCTTCTGGAGATAAAGACATTCCTTTGGTTGATACAAAGGAGCCAGAGAGTCCTCTGCTGCATAAAATGTATGACCGGTGTATGGAGGTGTCAAAACCTCCACCGTTCCCTCCTCCCCTTTGCGGGAGAGAGTGGTCTGGTAGAAGTTGATCTTTGGATCCTCACAGGAGAGTCATGACACTTGCTTTGTCATTATGGGGTACTGTGTGTATATCACATTTACATAAGTATTCAGACCCTTTACTCAGTACTTTTTTGAAGCACCTTTGGAAGTTATTACAGCCTCGAGTCTTCTTGGGTATGAAGTTACAAGCTTAGCACACCTGTATTTGGGGAGTTTCTCCCATTGTTCTCTGCAGATCCTCTCAAGCTCTGTCAGGTTGGATGGGGAGCGTTGCTGCACAGCAATTTTGAGGTATCTCCAAAGTTGTTAGGTCGGGTTCAAGTCCGGGTTCTGGCTGAGCCACACAAGGACATTCAGAAACTTGTCCCGAAGCCACTGCATTGTCTAGGCTGTGTGCTGAGGGTTGCTGTCCTGTTGGATGGTGACCCTTCGACCCAGTCTGAAGTCCTGAGCGCTCTGGAGCAGGTTTTCATCAAGGATCTCTTTTTCCTTTGCTCTGTTCATCTTTCCCTCAATCCTGACGAGTCTCCCAGTACCTGCCGCAGAAAAACATTCTCACAGCATGATGATGCCTCCACCATTTCTATGGTTTGTATGATGGCAATTTGCATATACTCCAGAATGTTATGAATAGTGATCAGATGAATTGCAATTAATTGCAAAGTCCCTCTTTGCCATGCAAAGATTATGCAAATTCTGACACTGCATTTTAGCCCTGCCACAAAAGGACCAGCTGACATCATGTCAGTGATTCTCTCATTAACACAGGTGTGTGTTGACGAGGAAAAGGCTGGAGATCACTCTGTCATGCTGATTGAGTTCGAATAACAGACTGGAAGCTTCAAAAGGAGGGTGGTGCTTGGAATCATTGTTCTTCCTCTGTCAACCATGGTTACCTGCAAGGAAACACTTGCTGTCATCATTGCTTTGCACGAAAAGTGCTTCACAGGCAAGGATATTGCTGCTAGTTAGATTTCACCTAAATCCACCATTTATCGCATCATCAAGAACATCAAGGAGAGCGGTTCAATTGTTGTAAAGAAGGCTTCAGGGTGCCCAAGAAAGTCCAGCAAGCGCCAGAACCGTCTCCTAAAGTTGATTCAGCTGCGGGATCGGGGCACAACCAGTACAGAGCTTGCTCAGGAATGGCAGCAGGCAGTTGTGAGCGCATCTGCACGCACAGTGAGGCGAAGACTTTTGGAGGATGGCCTGGTGTCAAGAAGAGCAGCAAAGAAGCCACTTCTCTCCAGGAAGAACATCAGGGACAGACTGATATTCTGCAAAAAGAACAGGGATTGGACTGGTGTAAAGTCATTTTCTCTGATGAATCCCCTTTCGATTGTTTGGGGCATCCGGAAAAAAGCTTGTCTCGAGAAGACAAGGTGAACGCTACCATCAGTCCTGTGTCATGCCAACAGTAAAGCATCCTGAGACCATTGATGTGTGGGGTTGCTTCTCAGCCAAGGGAGTGGGCTCACTCACAATTTTGCCAAAGAATACAGCCATGAATAAAGAATGGTACCAACACATTCTCCGAGAGCAACTTCACCCAACCATCCAGGAACAGTTTGGTGATGAACAATGCCTTTACCAGCATGATGGAGCACCTTGCCATAAGGCAAAAGTGATAACTAAGTGGCTCGGGGAACAAAACATATATTTTTTGGGTCCATGGCCAGAAAACTCCCGAGACCTTAATCCCATTGAGAACTTGTGGTCAATCCTCAAGAGGTGAGTGGACAAACAAAACCCCACAAATTCTGACAAACTCCAAGCATTGATTATGCAAGAATGGGCTGCCATCAGTCAGGATGTGGCCCAGAAGTTAATTGACAGCATGCCAGGGCGGATTGCAGAGGTCTTGAAAAAGAAGGGTCAACACTGCAAATATTGACTCTTTGCATCAACTTCAATGTAATTGTCAAAGCCACAACTGTAGACAGGTGTGTGCCTTTCCAAATCATGTCCAATAAATCGAATTTAACACAGGTGGACTCCAATCAAGTTGTAGAAACATCTCAAGTGTGATCAAAGGAAACAGGATGCACCTGAGCTCAATTTCGAGAACTAGAAGCACAAGCATTTCGCTATGCTCGCATTAACATCTGCTAACCATGTGTATGTGACAAATAAAATATGATTTGATTTGATTTTAGTCTCATAGCAAAGGGTCTGAATGCTTATATAAATAAGGTATTTTTGTTTTTTATTGTAATAAATTATGTGGTATTGTGTGCAGATTGATAAGGGAAACATTCATTTTATCCATTCGCAATCTTCAAATTTGAACATTCTAACATTAATGAGCTTGAGGAGATCAGAGAATTTTATTCTAATTCGATAACCCAACATCCAATCACAATGTTTATGTAAATACGACTGATAGGAAAACGTTCTAACTTAATTCATACATTTAGTTGGAAACATTCTAACATTGTTCATTCTGACATAATACATTTCATTGTATACATGAACATTGGGTACATGGAGAGCAGAGGACATGCATTGGACTAGGCTACTGGTTCAAGAGCTATAAGAGGAATGCAGAGGATGGAAGAGAGAGCATAAATTGTGCATAAATTGTGTGTGAGTGCATAAATTGATGCATGATTTGCACAAGAAGAGAAATGTTGTGAAGATAAAGATGTATAAATTAGAAGTTATTTCATAAACTGTGCAATTAATCCACTATTTGTATGCTATCCTATACCATATATTAGGCCTACAGTATGCTACTACAATGAATATATGTGACCACCACCTGTGTTATGCAAGCCAGAGACAACAATTTTTTTGTTTTCTGACACGTTTTGTGCCAGTAAATTGATGTTGAACATCACCAATATGTCAGTTGAATTAAATGTTTAAATAAAAACCTATTTAATAAAAACCTGGCTTTTGAAGTAAGAAACAGATCACAAAGAGAATCCCCATTCCCCACTGAGCTCCTTTTTGGAAATGGCAAGTTCACTTTCTCATCCATTAACGAATATCAAGTACAATTGCGCTGTCCAGCAGCTCATATAAGCAGGATGGGGGGGCCTTTTCATTAGGAGGAACGTCTAACGTGGATCGCTAAAACAGTGATCATGATGACTTTTCCTCAATTTAAAAATTAAACCTATGGGGAAACCTATTTTGGCAGCCAAGCATGAGTGATCATTGTAGCCTTTTATCATCGAGACATTATGTTGAAATATCTTCACAGCTATAATAAAAACCACCAGGCTTCCATCATAGACTGTATTACACTGAACTAAAATATAAATGCAACAATTTAAAAGATTTTGCTGAGTTACAGTTCATATAAGGAAATCAGTCAATCAAAATGAATAAATTAGGCCCTAATCTATGGATTTCACATGACTGGGAATACAGATATGCATCTGTTGGTCACAGATACCTTGAAAAAAAGGTATCGGCGTGGATCAGAAAACCAGTCAGTATCTGGTGTGACCACAATTTGCCTCATGCAGCGCTACACATCTCCTTCGCATGTGTGACAAATAAAATTTGATTTGATTTGCATAGAGTTTATCAGGCTGTTAATTGTGGAATGTTGTCCCACTTCTCTTCAATGGCTGTGCGAAGTACAAATCAAATTGTATTTGTCACATGCACCGAATAAAACACGATATAGTTCCTACAATGACATGCTTACTTACAAGCCCTTAATTAACCAACAATGCAGTTTTAAGAAAAATAAGTGTTAAAGTATTTACTAAAATAACCTGAAGTAGAAAAATAAATAAGAAGAAAATAACAAATCATTACAGAGCAACAATAAAATAACAGTAACGAGGCTTTTTACAGGGGGTACCGGTACAGAGTCAATGTGCGGGGGCACAGGCTAGTTGAGGTAATTAAGGTAATATGTACATGTAGGGAAAGTGACTATGCATAGATTAACAGTTGCAGCAGTGTAAAAATGGGGTGGGGGTGTGCGGTCAATGCAAATAGTCCGGGTAACCATTTGATTAGCTGTCATGTCTTATGGCTTGGCGGTAGAAGCTGTTAAGAAGCCTTTTGAACCTAGACTTGGTGCTCCGGTACCGCTTGCCGTGCGGTAACACAGAGAAAAGTCTGACTAGGTTGCTAATTTTTAATGCCTTCCTCTGACACCGCCTGGTAAAGTCGTCCTGGATGGCAGGAAGCTTGGCCCCAGTGATGTACTGGGCCGTACGCACTACCCTCTGTAGTGCCTTGCGGTCTGAGGCCGAGCAGTTGCCATACCATGTGGTGATGTAACCAGTCAGGATGCTCTCGATGGTGCAGCTGTAGAACTTTTTGATGTTCTTACGACCCATGTCTCTTGAAGGAGAATAGGCATTGTCGTGCCCTCTTCACAACTGTCTTGTTGTGTTTAGACCATGATAGTTTGTTGGTGATGTGGACACCAAGGAACTTGAAGCTCTCAACCTGCTCCACTACAGCCCCGTCTATGAGAATGGGGGCGGGCTCGGCCCTCCTTTTCCTGTAGTCCACAATCATCTCCTTTGTTTTGATCATGTTGAGGGAGAGGTTGTTGTCCTGGCACCACACTGCTAGATCTCTGACCTCCCTATAGGCTGTCTCATTGTTGTCGTTGATCAGGCCTACCACTGTTGTGTCGTCTGCAAACGTAGTAATGGTGTTGGAATCGTGCTTGGCCGTGCAGTCATGGGAGAACAGGGAGTATATGAGGGGACTAAGCACGCACCCCTGAGGGGCACCCGTGTTGAGGATCAGCGTGGCAGATGTGATGTTACCTACCCTTACCACCTGGGGACGGCCCGTCAGGAATTCCAGGATTCAGTTGCAGAGGGAGTTGTTCAGTCCCAGGGTCTTTAGCTTAGTGATGAGCTTTGAGTGAACTGTGGTGTGGAACGCTGAGTTGTAGTCAATGAACAGCATCCTCATGTAGGTGTTCCTTTTGTCCAGGTGGGAAAGGACAGTGTGGAGTGCAATAGAGATTGCGTCATCTGTGGATCTGTTGGGGCGATATGCAAATTGGAGTGGGTCTAGGGTTTCTGGGATAATGGTGTTGATGAGAGCCATGACCAGCCTTTCAAAGCACTTCATGGCTACAGACGTGAGAGCTATGGATTGATAGTCATTTAGGAAGGTTACCTTGGTGTTATTGGGCACAGGGACTATGGTGGTCTGCTTGAAACAGATAACACTGTCCAGTTTGAGTGTTTTTTGCAGCTCGTTCCAGTCGCTGTTGCAGCGAACTGAAAAGAGGAGCGACCCAGGGATGTGTGTGCTTTGGGTACCTTTAACAGAATGTGACTGGCAGAACGAGTGTTGTATGTGGAGGATGATGGCTGCAGTAGGTATCTCAGATAGGGGGGAGTGAGGCCTAAGAGAGTTTTATAAATACACATCAACCAGTGGATCTTGAGACGAGTATACAGAGATGAACAAGTTTACAGAGGAGTACAGAGTGTAGTGATGTGTCCTATAAAGAAGCATTGGTGGCAAATTTTATGGCCGAATGGTAAAGAACATCTAGCCGCTCGAGAGCACCCTTAGCTGCCGATCTATAAATGACTTTATAGATCGGCAGGTCATCTGAATCAGGGTTAGTTTGGCAGCTGGGGTGAAAGAGGAGCGCTTACGATAGAGGAAACCAAGTCAAGATTTAACCTTAGCCTGCAGCTTTGATATGTACTGAGAGAAGGACAGTGTACCGACTAACCATACTCACAAGTACTTTTATGAGGTGACTACATCAAGCTCTTAACCCTCTGTGGTAGCAATCACACCGGTGGGGAGAGGGGCATTCTTCTTACCAAACCACATGACCTTTGTTTTGGAGGTGTTCAGAACAAGGTTAAGGGCAGAGAAAGCTTGTTGGACACTAAAAAAGCTTTGTTGTAGAGCATTTAACAGAAAATCCAGGGAGTGGCCAGGCAGTGGCTGAGACAGCAGATGTTCTGATTTTATACACTGCACTCTTTGAGAGAGGTAGTTAGCAAACCAGGCCAAAGACCCCTTACAGACACTAATACTCCTTTGCCGGCCCACAAGAATGGAATGGTGTACCGTATCAAAAGCTTTGGCCAGGTCAATAAAAATAGCAGCACAACATTGTTAAGAATCAAGGGCACTGGTGACATCATTTAGGACCTTTAAGGTTGCAGTGACACATCCATAACCTGAGCGGAAACCAGATTGCATACCAGAGAGAATACTCTAGACATCAATAAAGCCGGTCAGTTGATTATTGACAAGTTTTTCCGTCACTTTTGATAAAAAGGGAAAAATCGAAATTGGCCGATAACAGTTAGGATCAGCTTGAGCTCCCCCTTTAAATAAAGCAATGGGAACCTCCCCAGAGAGGAGAGACAGGTTAAAAAGGTCAAAGATAGGCTTGGCAATGACAGAGGCAGCAACCTTAAAGAAGAAAGGGTCTAATCCACCTGGCCAAGATGGATTTTTGGTGTCAAGTTTAAGGAGCTCCTTTAGCACCTTTGACTCAGTGACCGCCTGCAGGGAGAAACTTTGTAGCGGGCCAGGGGGAAAAGAGGGGGCTAGTCGCATTTGAAGGGGTGGGAGATGAGGAAATGTTGGACAGGCAACGAGGCATGGCTGAGTCAAATAGTAATCCTGACTTAATGAAGTGGTGATTAAGCTCAGCTATGTGCTCCTTGTCAGTAACAGCCACATCATCAACATTAAAGGACATAGACAGTTGTGAAGAGGAGGGTTTATTCTCCAGGTCTTTAACCATTTTCCAGAACTTCTTGGGGTTAGACCCACAGAGAGAGAACTGCTTCTTAAAGTAACTAATTTTGGCCTTCTGCATAGCCTGAGTGCACTTATTTCTCATTTGCCTGAATGAGAGCCATTCAGTCTGATTATGCGTGTGCTTAGCCTTTCGCCAAATGGAATTCTTGAGGTGGAGTAACCCTGCCAGATCATGGTCGAACCAAGGGCGAACCTGTTTTTAATTATAATTTTCTATATGGGGGCGTGTTTGTTAACAATACCACTGAAAATATCAAAAAAGAAGGTCCAAGTGTCTTTGACAGAGGGGATCATGTTGATTTTATACCAGGTCATGAAGGCTTGCTCATGAAAGTTTTTTAGCAAGCGTCTATGACAAATCAGGACAGGTAGTTTCACTAAGCAGCCATTATAAACACAGACTGTAAAACAGTGATCACTAAGGTCATTACAAAAAACACCAGACTGATACCTATCAGGAGGGGAGCATTTTCTGGGTGTTTGGAGTCATACCTTGTGGGATTGGTAATAATCTGAGAAAGATTTATGGAGTCCCATTGCTTTAGGACTTGGTCCAAAAGGAAGTTGCTGGATATTGGCGGGAACTGGAACATACTGTTGGACACGTCGATCAAGAGCATCCAAACCATGCTCAATGGGTAACTTGTCTGGTGTGTATGCAGGCCATGGAGGAATTGGGACATTTTCAGCTTCAAGGAATTGTGTACAGATCCTTGGTGCCATGCATTATCATGCTGAAACATGAGGTGATTGCGGCGGATGAATGGCACGACAATGGGCCTCAAGATCTAATCACGGTATCTCTGCATTCAAATTGCCATTCATGAAATGCAATTGTGTTCGTTGTCCGCAGCATATGCCTGCCCATACCATAACTCCACCGCCACCATGGAGCACTCTGTTCACAACGTTGACATCAGCAAACCGCTCGCCCACACGCAGGCCATCTGCCCGGTACAGTTGAAACAGTGATTCATCTGTCAAGAGCACACTTCTCCAGCGTCCCAGTAGCCATCGAAGGAGAGCATTTGCACACTGAAGTTGGTTATGACTCCGAACTGCAGTCAGGTCAAGACCCTGGTGAGGACAATGAGCATGCAGACGAGCTTCCCTGAGACGGTTTCTGACAGTTTTTGCAAAAATACACAGTGCACCTGTGTAATGATCATGCTGTTTAATCAGTTTCTTGATATGCCACACCTGTCAGGTGGATGGGTTATCTTGGCAAAGGAGAAATGCTCACTCATAGGGATGTAAACAAATTTGTGCACAAAAATAACATTTAACACGCCCAACACTTAACATGTTGTGTTTATAATTTTGTTCAATATAAATGAAAACATTTAAGAATTCCAGGGGGCAGTTTGGAAAAATTAATCCCATGCAAATCTTCCTCTGGAATAAGGCACATGCTTGGATAAAAGGCTAATTACATAACCAACGTCTTTATTCTATTGTATTCGTCACATGCGTCGTTAACAACAGGTGTAGGCTAACAGTGAAATGTTTATGGGCCCTATCCCAACAAAATGCAGAGATAGAGAAATAATAGAAAAGTAATAACACATAATAAAACAATTACAAATAAGTATACAATGAGTAAGGATAATTGGTCATTAATATCTCTAATAGGCCATCAGGTGCCCTCATGCTAACATTCCATGAAGGATAAACCATGTTAGGCCATGGTTATTAGCTCAAGCCTTAGTTGCATCATTACCTGGCAACAGGGAGGAAATAAAAAAACTTATACAGTAAACTTATTGAAGATGATACAATACAGACAGTGTTATAACAGAAAGTTGTTCGAAACATAGCGCCCCACCACAAAGCAACAGGCAAACAAACCTACAAACAAACAACTTCAGTGCATATTCTTTTACCATACTGTAATAAAGAGCATGATTTGCAATGTACTGTAAATACGAGCCATGTGATAGGGAAAGGGGGATACCGATACGTCACTATTCAGTGCCTTCAAACAGTGAATGGCTTGTGAAGCCAAATTGTGGACCCTAGTTACAGGCAACAACTAGCACCAGTATAACTATGGCCCAGATTATTTCTTGGTCAAGTCACATGGTCAGAAAAAACTCCTTCAGACATACCAGCAACTACTTTGCGCAAAATTCCAACCCAACAGCATCGAATCTGGAGATTGTACAAAACCAGTCCCTTTAACGCAGTCAGATACTTGGGCTGTTCGTTCAGTTTTAGGATTCGCTCGGCATTCCTGGCGTTCTCTCTCAGTAGGTCCATATTAGCGTTGATATTCTCCTTCATTCACTCCTCGACTGTGTCTGGGAAGTAGATGTCCTCCATCTCCATACGGAAGTTCTCCATGTACAGTGCCTTCAGAAAGTATTCACACCCCTTGACTTTTTCCACATTTTTGTATAAATTGAGATTTTGTCACTAGCCTACACACAACACCCAAAATGTCAAAGTGGGATTATATATTTTTTTTAAGTTTCAAAATAAAAAGCTGAAATGTCTTGAGTCAATTAGTATTCAACCTTTTTGTTATGGCAAGGCAAAATAATTTCAGGTGTAGAAATGTGCTTAACAAGTCACATGCTGCTAAAGCAACACTTGAGTGGTTTAAGGGGAAACATTTAAATGTCTTGGAATGGCCTAGTCAAAGCCCAGAACTCAATCCAATTGAGAATCTATGGTATGACTTAATGATTGCTATACACCAGCAGAACCCATCCAACTTGAAGGAGCTGGAGCAGTTTGCCTTGAAGAATGGGCAAAAATCCCAGTGGCTAGATGTGCCAAGCTTATGGAGACATACCCCAAGAGACTTGCAGCTATAATTTCTGCAAAAGGTGGCTCTACAAAATATTGACTTTGGGGGGGGTGAATAGTTATTGTAACGTTCGTCGTCTGGAGGAGAAGAAGAGGACCAAGATGCAGCTTGGTATGTGTCCATAATGTTTTAATAATACAACTGAACACTGAAAAAAAACAATAAACGGACAAACGAACAGTCCCGAAAGGTGAAATACAAAAACACTAAACAGGAAATAACCACCCACAAAACACAACAGAAAACAGGCTACCTAAATATGGTTCCCAATCAGAGACAATGACTAACACCTGCCTCTGATTGAGAACCATATCAGGCCAAATGAGAAACCCAACATAGAAACACAAAACATAGATAACCCACCCAACTCACGTCCTGACCAACTAAAACAAAGAAATAACACAAGAACTAGGGTCAGAACGTGACAGTTATGCACACGTTTTTTTGTCTTATTTCTTGTTTGTTTCACAATAAAACATATTTTGCATTTTCAAACTGGTAGGCATATTGTGTAAATCAAATGATACAAACCAATCAAAATAAGATAGTACAAAAAACAACTAAATTACAGCACAACAAACATATCTAGAAAAACAGCCACATTCCTCAGTGAATAGTTCGCCCAGTCAATATTTTAAATTGCCCAAGAGGCATCAGAATGTCCAATTTCAATGTATTTTGCCAACAAAGTTAGGTAAATTCGAAGCTTGTGTAGTAGGGCTTTGTAAACAAAAAGGGATTACTGATCTACAGGACTTTAATGAGGACCAGACAACCTTTTGCTACAGGATTCATTAAAACTGTCACCAGAGATAAAACGAATGGCGCTATGGTAGACGGCATCCAAAGGTTTTAGAGTAGTGGCTGCTACAATCTGGTAAATGGTCTCACCATAATAATCCAGAACTGGCAGGAAAGTTAAATGTACAATCTGCTTCCTGCTATGTAGGGAGAGGCAAGATCTATTAATACAAAAGAAGTCACTTTAAATCTTAGCTTTTTAACTAGCTCATCAGTATGTTTTTTTAACATGAAGTGTTTGTAAATCCAAATGCCCAGATATTCGTAGGCAGGAACCCGATCAATGAGAGAACCATCCAATGAATAAATATGTAGTCCATTTGAAACTAAATAACAAGTTGTATTTAGTCTTGCTCACATTAAGTAAATTAAGTTTTAAACCAACCAGGGTTTCTGTAAGGTAACAAGCTCAGATTGCAGCTCTAACATAGCCTAGTCAACAGTGGGGGCAATGGCATACATAGCAGTGTCGTCTGCATACAGATAAATATTACAAATTTGAACAGATAGACCAATACTTATATAAATAGCAAAGAGAACAGGTTCCAGTACCGACCCCCCGCGGTACACCTTTTGTAATATTCAGGAAACTAGACTTAACACCAGCAGAGATCACACATTGAGTCCTGTCTGATAGACACTTTTCAAACCACTTGGAAGAAGCCTGCTCCAGGCCTATTTCAGTCAACCTTTGAATAAGAATGTGATGGTCAATGGTATCAAAGGCCTTGGAAAGGTCTATAAATAAGGTAGCACAGTGATTTTTATGATCCAAGCGTAGTAGCTGAAACTGCGATGTCAAGGTCTAAAACTGGATGGTTGCACATTAAGAATAGAGTGAGAAGTTAAAGTTCTTAGTTGAAAGTTAGTCAGGGATTCTAAAACTTTGGAAAGGCAAGATCATTTGGTAATAGGACGGTAGTTATCTAAGTCAGAAGGATCTCCTCCTGTATGTAGGGGGAGGACATGTTTTGCTTTCAAGATCTTAGGGATAACACCAAAAACAATTTTCAAGTAAAAAATATAGGTCACTGCAATAAGTGGGACAGAGAGCTGCAGTAAGAAGGGATCAAGTGAATCAGTCCCTATGATTATTTTTTTTAACATCAATCTTTAGCAAAGCACTTAGTATATCATAGACATCAAAGGGTTGAAAGGAAAATAAAGTATGTGAGTCTGTTAGTACATCCTTTTCGACAATCTGTTCTGAGGGGACTAAAGGACTCCTTCTAGTGGGATGAGATACATTTTCAGAGATGATCCTTTCAAGCAGGTGTCCAGCTGAAGCAACATGTTTATAATAGGCATCACAAATGTATATTTTGTCTAGAATGGACCCGAGGCTGTCAAAACCTGCTGTGGCAACGAGGGGGTGGAGTTTTGAAAAAATATATATATTTGACCACTTTCCAGAAGTTGGCTGGATTAACACCACTCTCTGATACACAATTGAAGAAATATGTTGAATTTGCTTTTTTTTAATCAGGGATAGACATCTACTGTGTATTCGGAAAGTATTCAGACCCCTTGACTTTTGTTACGTTACAGCCTTATTCTAAAATTGTTTAAAAACGTTTTTTCTCTCATCAGTCTGCACACAATACCCAATAATGGCAAAGTGAAAACAGTTTTTTATTTTTTTATTTTCAAATTTATAAAACATTTAAAACAGATACCTTATTTACTTAAGTATTCAGACCCTTTGCTATGAGACTTGAAATTGAGCTCAGGTGCATCCTGTTTCCATCGATCATCCTTGAGTTGTTTCTAAAACTTGATTGGTGTCCACTTGTGGTAAATTCAATTGATTGGAAATGATTTGGAAAGGCACACACTTATCTATATAAGGTTCCACAGTTGACAGTGCATGTCAGAGAAAAAACCAGGCCATGAGGTTGAAGTCTGTCTGTAGAGCTTTGAGACAGGATTGTGTCGAGGCACAGATCTGGGGAAGGGTACCAAAACATTACTGCAGCATTGAAGGTCCCCAAGAACACAGTGGCCTCCATCATTCTTAAATGGAAGAAGTTTGGAACCACCAAGACTCTTCCTAGAGCTGGCCACCCGGCCAAACTGAGCAAACAGGGGAGAAGAGCCGTAGGTCAGGGAGGTGACCAAGAACCCGATAGTCACTCTGACAGAGCTCCAGAGTTCCTTCATTTGATTTTATGTTATTTTTTTATTTATTTTTATACATTTACAAAAGTAGCTAAAAACCTCTTTTGCTTTGTCATTTTGGGGTATTGTGTATAGACTGATGAGGGGAAAAATGTTTTAACACATTTTTGAATAAGGCTGTAAAGTAACAAAATGTGGAATATGTCAAGCGGTCTGAATACTTTCCGAATGAACTGTATTTCTCAAATGTCCGAATGTCTGCAGTCCGTCTAGCTTTAGCCCAAGCTACATTTATTTTCTGTAATTTCTCAGACAAATCATGCGTTAACCAATGATTACATTGGTCTTTTAACTTTAGTTTCTTGAATTGCACATGTTTGTCTGCAACAAAGTTAAACAGGGAAATAAAACAATGAAGGGCCTGATCTGTATTCTGTTAAAGCAAACAAGTTTCCTGTGTGGATTTAAAGCAGGTGTAAGAAGCTATGAGAGGAAAATAAATCAGGACTGGTATCAGGGCACAGCATATAACCGAAACCACAAAAATAATGGTGTATGCTTGTGATTGTAAGCTCATTGCAATCCATAAACTATCTGGATATAATCATCTTTGTTGTAATGGAACAAGGCTTTGTGGCAGCGTTGAGCTGAGTATCACTAGCCAAGCGTTGGAATGGATACAGGTACATCCTTGGTTTCAGCGTGGGGATCTTGTGCTTAAACAACCAGAGCCTATCAGTAGCCTGGAATCGCAGAGCAACATACAGCACTGCAGAGACGAGATACAGAACTGAGCTGTCATTCTCACTCCCAGTCCCCTTCAAATCAAATTGTATTTCTTACATGTGCCGAATACAACAGGTGTAGTAGACCTTACAGTGAAATGCTTACTTACAAGCCCTTAACCAACAATGCAGTTTTAAGAAAATACCTACAAAAAGTAAGAGATAAGAACAACAAATGATTAAAGAGCAGCAGTAAATAACAATAGTTAGGCTATATACAGGGGGTACCGGTACAGAGTTAATGTGCGGGGGCACCGGTGCTGAGGTAATTGAGGTAATATGTACATGTAGGTAGAGTTATTAAATTGACTATGCATAGATAATAACAGAGAGTAGCAATTTGTGACAATTGTCGTTTTTATGTGTGCGTCTGTGTGTGCGTGTGTGTGTGCGTCTGTGTGTGCGTGTGTGTGTGCGTCTGTGTGTGCGTGTGTGTTAAGTTCATACTGAGGCATATGCGTTGTGAAAAGCAATTTGAGATTATAGTGCTGTGGCTACCATTTCAACTAGCCAGGGTTTAATTGAGGCTGGCCCTGGACTTACTGTAAGGGAAGTCAAAGCACCTGTGTCTCAAATACATTCTTTACCAAAGCCTCTGAATCACCAATCGCCATTACTAACACGCACAACCCATCGCCATTCTCTTACCTCTGTTAAAACACCCATATGGGACCCAAGACCTAGTAAGCATCAAGTAGAATACAGATTGAGGTGTTTTTATTGTGTTGATGGATTACTATTGGGCATAGTATCACTCAAGATTGTGCCAATTTCATTCAGGTCAATGCTTGAGGTTGGATTTCCCTCAGAAATGTCAATGACTGAACCAGAATGACTTAACACAGACCAGTCAATACTTTGGTCTTTACTTCATACCTTTGTGATGACACTGGTAGGCTTGTTTTACATTTCATGCTTTACTGAAACTGCCTTTACCTTGGATACATTGAATCCCAGTGTATCTTTTGAGGACGTGGAAATAAGTCTGTTTCATTCTTTTCATTGCGCTACAGGGCTTGAATTGTTTGGCATTGCTGTTATGAGCACCAGGGTCCAATTCCAGTGTGATAATCAATAGCCATTTCCCGGCCAATGTGTAAAACTGTGTGTTGCAGTGATTGAGTCGACCCCCTGACTTAAGAGGTCAGATCATACTTGTGGGATCTAAAGCTACACTCTTGCAGATAGGAGCTGATTGGAGGGAAAAAAGGCAAATTAAGAAGTGTGTCAATAAAAGTATTGTTGATATGCTGATGTGTTGATTAAGTATTCTGTGACTGTCTTAAAGGATATTTTTGATTCTGAATGAAATTGTGTTGTTGATTGGCGAGTCGAAAGCAAAATTGTCTTTGATAATAATAATGATGATGTGCTCTGGAACTGTCCTTCCACAACTTTAATGGTTTTGAGAAAAAAATATTGCTGAATTCAAATATGGTTGCAATGTACCTATAGATACGCATTAGCACATATGTGACTAATTTCAGGAAACTAGGCGTATGTCATGCATCACTACTTCACAGGACGTAAACTTTTTATTTATTTCTGGAACATGTCTTCTGGAACATGTGAACTTTTATTTGCCGTAATAACAAACTTGTATGTCATCTGTAAATATGAACCAATTTTTTAAATTACGAGCCTAGTTGGTTTAGCCACAGAAAAAGCGAGCAACCTTCCTGCTATCCATGGTTGGCTGAGATAATGAATGGGCTGGACATCCCGAGAGATGAGTTTGGATTGGTCTGCCATGTTGCACGCCTCTGTTTATTTGAGCTGGTCAGTATGTGTAGGTTATCCTGTCTAATGAGTCTTTAAAAAAATATGTTGCGTAATAGAACTGCATAAGTGTTGCTCTCCACTTTCTGGAGGACCAAGTTTTTAAATCAGTGGAATTAGAATATGATAGCTAAGGAGATGTAGAAAACACCTGTCTCCGGACTACATCTTCAAACTAAGGGCAACCATAGCATCCGTGACAGAGCGTGAGAAGTAGCCATCCGTGTATATGGGTAAGATAGTCTAGCTAGCTACATTTTCATATATTACACGTTTCTGATTTTGTCAGAAAGTAGTTTTAATTTCATTAAAGTGTACTGTTAGCTAGCTAGCTAACGTGAGCTGGCTGATCTGTGTAGTAATATTATTCGTATCTTAGAGCCATTTGCTTTCCTAGTTATAGGCTAATGTTAGCTAGCTAACATTGAACCTGGTTGGTTAGCTATATGCAGATTCATGCAGGGTAGTAACGTCAACCTCAACCACAAAACATCTGGTTGTTTTTTCTTTGGATTTTCTCCTACCATATCTATTGTGTTATATTATCCTACATTATTTTAACATTTCTAGAACTGTCAAAGTGTTTTCTTTCCAATGGTACAAATTATATGCATATCCTGGCATCAGGGCCTGAGGAACAGGCAGTTTACTTTGGGCACGTCATTCAGACAGGAAGTGGAGAAAAAAGGGGCTTAGCCCTAAGAAGTAAAGTCTTAAGTATGAAAGTCAGGAATCAGATTCTGACAGTGACAGTTATGAGCTGGCCCCCAACTTTGTGGCCATTGAGAGCCCTGAATCTGAGGACTCCTTGCCCACCGACAAAGTTCCAGCTCCCTCTGAAGATGCTGATGATGGATGCAGGACAACAGTAGGCGAAGTACGGGAGGTCTGCAGTAGCTGGAAGGCCGCCAGCCATTTCACCCCTCCTGGACCTGCTGTTGGCTTTGATGAGTCCTAGTCTGGAGTGCAAAGCCCCTTGTCAACTCCCTCTGAGGCAGAATGCTTCAAGCTGTTTCTGACAGAGGAGTTGGTGGGAGATAGAGGAGGAGATCAATCACTATGCCTTGGAGCTACAGGAGAGAAGAGAGCCAGGAGTGAGGGAGAAACTCACTAAATGGGTGACAATCACAATTAGTGAAATATATACAGTGGGGAGAACAAATATTTGATACACTGCCGATTTTGCAGGTTTTCCTACTTACAAAGCATGTAGAAGTCTGTAATTTTTTATCATAGGTACACTTCAAATGTGAGAGACGGAATCTAAAACAAAAATCCAGAAAATCACATTGTATGATTTTTAAGTATAAAATTAGCATTTTATTGCATGACATAAGTATTTGATCACCTACCAACCAGTAAGAATTCCTGCTCTCACAGACCTGTTAGTTTTTCTTTAAGAAGCCCTCCTGTTCTCCACTCATTACCTGTATTAACTGCACCTGTTTGAACTCGTTACCTGTATAAAAGACACCTGTCCACACACTCATTCAAACAGACTCCAACCTCTCCACAATGGCCAAGACCAGAGAGCTGTGTAAGGACATCAGGGATACATTTGTAGACCTGTACAAGGCTGGGATGGGCTACAGGACAATAGGCAAGCAGCTTGGTGAGAAGGCAACAACTGTTGGCGCAATTATTAGAAAATGGAAGAAGTTCAAGATGACGGTCAATCACCCTCAGTCTGGGGCTCCATGCAAGATCTCACCTCAGTGGGCATCAATGATCATGAGGAAGGTGAGGGATCAGCCCAGAACTACACGGCAGGACCTGGTCAATGACCTGAAGAGAGCTGGGACCACAGTCTCAAAGAAAACCATTAGTAACACACTACGCCGTCATGGATTAAAATCCTGCAGCGCACGCAAGGTCCCCCTGCTCAAGCCAGCGCATGTCCAGGCCCGTTTGAAGTTTGCCAATGACCATCTGGATGATCCAGAGGAGGAATGGGAGAAGGTCTTTTGATCTGATGAGACAAAAATAGAGCTTTTTGGTCTAAACTCCACTCGCTGTGTTTGGAGGAAGAAGAAGGATGAGTACAACCCCAAGAACACCATCCCAACCGTGAAGCATGGAGGTGGAAACATCATTCTTCGGGGATGCTATTCTGCAAAGGGGACAGGACGACTGCACCGTATTGAGGGGAGGATGGATGGGGCCACGTATCGCGTGGCCAACAACCTCCTTCCCTCAGTAAGAGCATTGAAGATGGGTCGTGGCTGGGTCTTCCAGCATGACAACGACCCGAAACACACAGCCAGGGCAACTAAGGAGTGGCTCCGTAAGAAGCATCTCAAGGTGCCAACAACCTCCTTCCCTCAGTAAGAGCATTGAAGATGGGTCGTGGCTGGGTCTTCCAACATGACAACGACCCGAAACACACAGCCAGGGCAACTAAGGAGTGGCTCCGTAAGAAGCATCTCAAGGTCCTGGAGTGGCCTAGCCAGTCTCCAGACCTGAACCCAATATAACATCTTTGGAGGGAGCTGAAAGTCCGTATTGCCCAGCGACAGCCCCGAAACTTGAAGGATCTGGAGAAGTTCTTTATGGAGGAGTGGGCCAAAATCCCTGCTGCAGTGTGTGCAAATCTGGTCAAGAACTACAGGAAACGTATGATCTCTGTAATTGCAAACAAAGGTTTCTGTACCAAATATTAAGTTCTGCTTTTCTGATGTATCAAATACTTATGTCATGCAATAAAATGCAAATGAATTACTTAAAAATCATACAATGTGATTTTCTGGATTTTTGTCTCTCACAGCCATTTTTGTCTCTCACAACTGTCTCTCACAGTTGAAGTGTACCTATTATAGAAATTACAGACCTCTACATGCTTTGTAAGTAGGAAAACCTGCAAAATCGGCAGTGTATCAAATACTTGTTCTCCCCACTGTACCTTCCTGGTGACCGTCTTTCTCATGTGAATAGTGAAGAAGAATTCCCTAAGGAAATACTATGTTTGCAACTCCCTTCCTTGCCACTCTTTTCCCCTCAAGACCGCTTCCTAGTTCTGCTGTGATGCCTGCATTTAATCAACAATACTACTGCTAACCTAAATGACTCCTTACACAAAATAAGAAATGTTCTTACCAGCCTGACATCAGCATTTGGTTGGGTCATTGTGCCATACAAGGACCTAAGCATTACAAGTAGGGTAGGCTGGCATTCTGTCAATATATTCCCTCCAAAAGGCACAGGTTTGGTGTCAAGTTCTTTGTTATGTGTGACGTGAAGAAAGGATTTGTCGTGGACATTCTAGTCTACACAAGGTTCACCACTGACATCCAACATTATGAGGGGCTTGGGATGTCTGGGTCTATGGTGATGATCATGCTGGCTCCTCATCTCGGGAAGGGCCACACTTTGTATGTGGACCATTGGTACAGCCATCCCACACTCTTCCAGACTTTGCTCTCCAACTGCACAGTGGCCTTTGGCACAGTCTGGTCGAACTGTAAGGGGATGCCGGCATTCGGAAGCTGGAAGATGCAGAGTGGGAGGTGGAGTTCAAGGAGAACGATCAACAGCTGGTAGTAAAGTGGCATGACAAACAAGACGTCCATTTCCTCTCCATTGTCCATACAGTAACCATGTCGGCCACAGGGAAGGTGGACCACCTGACGTGAAAGAGAAAAATCTAACCAGACTGGGGAAAGGGGGATACCTAGTCAGTTGTCCAACTGAATGTATTCAACTGAAATGATTCTTCCACATTTAACCCAACCCCTTTTAATCGGAGAGGTGCGGGGCTGCCTTAATCGACATCCACGTCTTTGGCGCCTGGGGAACAGTGGGTTAACTGTTTTGCTCAGGGGCAGAACGACAGATTTGTACCTTGTCATCTTGGGGATTCGATCCAGCAACCTTACAGTTACTGGCCCAATGCTTTAACCACTAGATAAGGCGGGACGTGATAAACAGATTTGTGGAATGTGCTTGGAAAACTACCAAGTGGTATAAGAATATATTTTTCCCTCTGATTGACACTGCTGTCCTCAATGGCCACATAGTTCACCGCCAGCTAACAGGTGAGATCAAATCAAATTGTATTTGTCACATGCGCCAAATACAACCGGTGTAGACCTTATAGTGAAAGTCTTACTTACAAGCCTTAACCAACAATGCAATTTTAAGAAAATACATTAAAAAAAAGTAAGAGATAAAAATAACAAATAATTAAAGAGCAGCAGTAAAATAACAGTAGCTGGGCTATATACAGGCGGTACCGGTACAGAGTCAATATGCGTGGGCACTGGTGTCGAGGTAATTGAGGTAATATGTACATGTACTGTAGGTAGAGTTACTATTAAAGTGACTATGCATAGATAATAACAGAGAGTAGCAGCGGTGTAAAAGGGAGGGGGGGGGGGTCAATGTGAATAGTCTGGGTAGCCATTTGATTAGATGCACAGGAGTCTCATGGCTTGGGGGTAGAAGCTGTTTAGAAGTCTCTTGGACCTAGACTTTGCACTCCGGTACCGCTTGCCGTGCGGTAGCAGAGAGAACAGTCTATGGCTAGGGTGGCTGGAGTCTTTGACAATTTGTAGGGCCTTCCTCTGGTATAGAGGTCCTGGATGGCAGGAAGCTTGGCCCCAGTGATGTACTGGGCCGTTCGCACTACCCTCTGTAGTGCCTTGCGGTCGGAGGCCGAGCAGTTGCCATACCAGGCAGTGATGCAACCAGTCAGGATGCTCTCGATGGTGCAGCTGTAGATCCTTTTGAGGACCTGAGGACCCATGCCAAATCTTTTCAGTCTCCTGAGGGGGAATAGGTTTTGACGTGCCCTCTTCACGACTGTCTTGGTGTGCTTGGACCATGTACGTTTGTTGGTGATTTGGACACCAAAGAACTTGAAGCTCTCAATCTGCACCACTACAGCCCTGTCGATGAGAATGGGGGTATGCTTGGTTCTCTTTTTCCTGTAGTCCACAATCATCTCCTTTGTCTTGATCACGTTGAGGGAGAGGTTGTTGTCCTGGCACCACACGGTCAGGTCTCTGACCTCCTCCTTATAGGCTGTTTCATCGTTGTTGGTGATCAGGCCTACCACTGTTGTTTCATCTGCAAATGTAATGATGGTTTTGGAGTTGTGCCTGGCCGTGCAGTCATGAGTGAACAGGGAGTACAGGAGGGGCTGTGCACGCACCCCTGAGGGGCCCCTGTGTTGAGGATCAGCGTGGCGGATGTGTTGTTACCTACCCTTACCACCTGGGGGGCGGCCTGTCAGGACGTCCAGGAACCAGTTGCAGAGGGAGGTGTTTTGTCCCAGGGTCCTTAGCTTATTGATGAGCTATGAGGGCACTATGGTGTTGAACGCTGAGCTGTAGTCAATGAATAGCATTCTCACATAGGTGTTCCTTCTTTCCAGGTGGGAAAGGGCAGTGTGGAGTGCAATAGAGAAGGCATCATCTGTGGATCTGTTTGGGCGGTATGCAAATTGGAGTGTTTCTAAGGTTTCTGGGATGATGGTGTTGATGTGAGCCATGACCAGCTTTTCAAGGTACTTCATGGCTACAAACGTGAGTGCTACGGGTCAGTAGTCATTTAGGCAGGTTACCTTAATGTTCCTAAATGACTACCAACCTGCCTACTGACCCGGCCCTTTATGCGCTGCAGTGCTTGCTAGCCGTGCTTATTCAATTTCTGATCATTTGATTGGACGGACAAGATGTCAGTTCATGCTGCACAAGCTCTAATACTGTAGGTTAGAGGACATCCTCCAGAAGTTGTCATAATTACTGTGTAAGTCTATGGAAGGGGGTGGGAACCATGAGCCTCCTACTGTAGGTTTTGTATATAAGTCAATGTACCCAGAGGGTGAAAAATAGCTGTCCCCCGGCTACACTATTTGAGGCTACCTATAGACCTTCAGTGCAAAGCAGTGAGTATTAATCCATTATTTGGTGACGTGAATATATTTAGTGTAGTTTTATATAAAACTGACAACTATTTTAATGTTACACTATTAAACTTTTTCAGAAATTCACTGAGTGTAATTTCACTCAGTGAATTTCCTTCCTCCTCTGAGGAGCCTCCACTGACACACACACACACACACACACACACACACACACACACACACACACACACACACACACACACACACACACACTGGTTTCAATATTGCCAAACTTAAAGGGCTATAGCATTTTCAAATAACTTTGATGAAAATGGTCGAAAGCTAATGTTAATTGGGTCATCGCTGTGTGCAATAAACTAAATTCTTCATTCAAATTTTTAGTTGTGGAATTGTTGGAGTCCATTTGGAATATTAATGCAGGAGACAGCTGGTGAGCTTGTGTGTGAATGTATCTGCTGGGACCAGTTCCAAATCCACCCAGGGCTCAGCTTCTCTCTTTCTCTTTCTCAAGTGCCATCTCTATTTTGCTTCTCTCCTCTCTATGTGTGCTTACTGTACCAAAGGCACCATGCTGCAGTTGAGAGAGTGCGGAAACGGAGAGAGTGTGACGGAGACGCTGAGAGAGAGAAACACGGCGTGATTATCTCCAGGCCTCAGCCCGTCTCCTTAGTCTCCTCTCCCATGCAGCCTCTGTTGGGCCACAGAGCCCTCGGAGACAGGCCCGTGTAATCGCTTAGGCCTCATTTAACCTCATTACAATAAGTAATTCACACATTTCAAAAGTGGATCTTCTCACAGTCATTAGGTGTAATTAAATTGAGCGGTCACGTTAGAACATTTTTAAAGAGGGATGCATCCTAGAGGATTTTTTGTTTATTTTTTACTCTGGTAATTTTACACACTCTGTGCTTTTGAATTTCATTTTCAGCCTCAAAGTCATGCACTTGTGTAGGTAGGCCATTGGTGCAGAATATACCACAGCACAGTATGTAGCCAGCTGTGTGTACCAAGGTTTTTGACATACTGGTCTTAACAGGAAACTATAACTGGGCCCTAGTTATAGTTTAGAGAGAGTTGCAATCCCCTCCAGTTACTCGGGAATAAGATGGATGAGCTTCGTTCGAGAGTTAGCTATTAGAGAGACTTCAAAAACTGCAATATTATATGCCTTGCAGAAACTTGGCTGGCTCAATCTATGAACGTAGTACTCAGTGGTTTCTCCATGCAGCAGCATGATCAGTTGACCGCAGCCTCAGGCAATTCCAAAGTTGGAGAGGTGTGCCTCTTCATAAACAACAACTGGTGCACTGCTTCTAGTGTGAAGGAAATCTCAAGCTTTTGCTCCCTGATATGGAATACCTCATGGTAAGCTGCAGACTTTTTTTTACCTACAAAGAGAGTCCTTATCTGTAATTATTATCACAGCTGTCTACATCCCTCCACAAGCCAACACCAATTTGTCACTCAACAAACTGTATTGGGCCATAAACAAACAGGAAACCACGCACCCAGAGGCAGCGTTTCTGCGTTTCTACCTCACTTCTACCTACACGTCTCCTGCACTAAAACTCTAGACCACTATTATTCTACCCACAGAACAACATACTAGGCCCTCAACCTCTTTTTCGGCAAACCATACCATGACTCTATCCTCCTGCTTCCTGTTTACAAACAAAAGCCCAATCAAGAAGTACCAGTGACGCGCTCAATACAGAAGTGGTCTGATGGTCTGATAAAGCAAACACGAGGCTACAAGACTGTTTTGCTAGTACAGACTGGTAAATGTCCTGGGACTCATCCGATAATATTGAGTAGTTTACCACATCAGTCACGGGCTTCATCAATAAGTGCATAGATGACATCTTCCCCACAGTGACTATACGAATGCTTTTTATGTTCACTTTGAGGAAAACAATGCAGAGTCTTGCATGAAAGCCCCTGTTGTTCGGAATGACTGTGTGATCTCGCTCTCCATGACCGATGTGAGTAAAACTTTTAAATCAAATCAAATGGATTTATGTAGCCCTTCTTACATCAGCTGATATATCAAAGTGCTGTACAGAAACCCAGCCTAAAACCTCAAACAGCAAGCAATGCAGGTGTAGAAGCACGGTGGCTAGGAAAAACTCCCTAGAAAGGCCAAAACCTAGGAAGAAACCTAGAGAGGAACCAGGCTATGAGGGGTGGCCAGTCCTCTTCTGGCTGTGCCGGGTGGAGATTATAGCAGAACATGGCCAAGATGTTCAAATGTTCATAAATGACCAGCATCAAAATAAAAGTAATCACAGTGAACAGGTCAGGGTTCCATAGCTGCAGGCAGAACAGTTGAAACTGGAGCAGCAGCACGGCCAGGTGGACTGGTGACAACAAGGAGTCATCAAGTCGGGTAGTCCTGAGGCATTGTCCTAGGGCTCAGGTCCTCTGAGAGAGAGAAAGAAAGAAAGAATTAGAGAGAGCATACTTAAATTCACACAGGACACCGGATAAGACAGGAGAAATACTCCAGATATAACAGACTGACCCTAGCCCCCGAACACATAAACTACTGCAGCATAAATAAATAAAGGTTAACACTTGCAAAGCCGCCGGGCCAGACGGAATATCAGGGCTCGTTCGTCCCAACAGATTCACAGAAGACAGCAATCTCAATTGCACTTCACACTGCCCTCTCCCTTCTGGACAAGAGGGGACATTTCTATGTGAGAATGCTGTTTATAGACTACAGCTCAACGTTCAACAGCATAGTCCCCTCAAAGTTCATCACCATGCTCGGGTCCCTGGGACTGAACACCTCCCTCTGCATCTGGATGCTGGACTTCCTGACATGCCGGCCCCAGGTGTGAAGGGTAGGGAACAACACATCCGCCATGCTAACCCTCAATACAGGGCCCCTCAGGGGTGCGTGCATAATACCCTCCAGCACTCCATGTTCACCCACGACTGCATGGCCACGCACAACTTCAACACCATCATCAAGTTTGCTGATGACACGGGAGCCTACAGAGAGGAGTTCAGAGACTTGCTCGTGTGGAGCCAGGTCAACAATAACAATAGCTGATCGTGGACTACAGTAGAGAGGGCAAAGCATGCCCCCATCCACATTGATGGGGCTGTAGTAGAGTGGGTCAAAAGCTTCACGTTCCTTGGCATACACATCACTAAGGACTTAACATGGTCCACACACACCCGCAAAGTTGTGAAGAGGGCACTAGAGCGCCTCTTCCCCCTCAGGAGGCTGAAATTATTTCACATGGGCCCTCTGATCCTCAAAAAGTTCTACATCTGCACCATCTAGTGAATCTTAACTGGCTGCATCAAAGCTTGGTATGGCAAATGCACCCCAAAGCGCTACACACGGTGGTGTGGATGGTCCAGTAAATCACTGGGGCCAAGCTCCCTGCCATCCTGGACCTCTATATCAGGCAGTGTCAGAGGAAGATTGCCAAAGACTTCAGCCACCCAAGCCACAGACGGTTCACTCTGCTACCTGTTCACTCTGCACTCTGCTATGCGCACACACACAAACTCACACACACACTTTTACACTCATCATATGCTGCTGCTACTCGGTTCATTATTTTACTCTTATTATTATCTATCCTTGTGATTAATGGGTTAATTCGTATTGTTACTTGTGTGCATGTGCAAGAACAGTGGTTCCCAACCAGGGGTACTAGGACCACTGGGGGTACTTGGCCCATCCACAGAGGGTACTTGAGAAGACTCTTGAGAACATAGGCCTAATGGTAAAATGCTCTTGAGGTGGTACTTAAGGGTACTCCGAGCAGAGCAAAATTCAGTTGGTGCTACAGTAACCGAAAAAGGTTGGGAACCACTGCGCTAGAGCATGAGTGCTATTCAAGTTCGAAAGCCCCGCAGAATGGCTGGAGTGGAGACAAAGATTCTGTCGTTTCAGGACAGCGACAAAACTGGACAAAGATGATGGGGTCGTCCAGGTCAGTTCGCTAATCTACGGAATGGGCAGTGAGGCAGAGAAAATACTCAGCTCATTTGAATTCGCTCAGGAGCAGGATGAAACAAACTTTGAAATAGTGTTGGGAAAGTATGACAACTACTTCATTCCACAACGGAATCTCATTAACGAGTGTGCATGTTTTTACCAACGCAGCCAAAGAGAGAGAGAAAAGGCAGAATGTACTGTACATCAGAGCTCCTTATGAGCTATCTGAGAACTGTGATTTCGGTGCTAAAAGGGAAGAACATATCTGAGACCGTTTAGTAGTGGGCATTACAGACAAAGAATTCTCAAAAGTTACAATTGATGCCGACATTGACGTTAGCACAGGCTATTCAAAAAGTGCGGCAGTCGGGGGATGTTGCTGAGCAGATTAGCTTGCAGATGGGTGAACCGCAGCACTGGCTAATACAGTATGTAGCTAGTAGCATCTCCGATAGAACGAGAGCAGGCTATGGGGAGAAAAGGGTCTTGAGTCAAGGATATGGTGGCACTAAAACAAGCCACAATGCAAGGAACTGTGAAAGATGTGATAAAAGCAGACATGCTAACTGGGAAAATGCTCAGCGTTCAAAAGCACTTGCAACAACTAAAATAAGAAAGGACATTGGGAATGTGTGTGTAAAAGCAAACCACAATCTGTGACATCACAGAAGAGAGAGATCAAGTCCATGTTCTGGGCTCAGTTAGCAAGGAGGCTAGTGAGAAAAACTGGACTGCACTGCTCAACATAGGGGGCAACCCTACAAGCATTAAAATAGACACAGGCGCAGACGCAAGCATTATTAGTGAAGAGACTTTTAACCAACTCTCACTGAGGAGAAAATTGCAGCCCAGTAGTCTAGTTAAAGTGTCTAGGTCAGTTTCAGGCTAACACTAGTTACAAGGGACAACAGTACCGTTTCCTTGTGTATGTGATACCAGGCGGGGGTGTCAAGAATCTGCTTAGCCGTGTAACTGCTGTAGATATGGGGCTGGTTAAACGCATAAATGAGGTCCGTGATGTTTTTGGGTCCTGCGGGAAGCTAAAAACTGAGCCAGTGAAAATAGTCTTAAAAGAGTATGCCCAGCTATACGCAGTACATGCAGACAGGCGAGTGCCGCTAATGGTTAAAGTGAAAAGGGAGCTAAATCGCATGGAAAATGAGGACATAGCGGTAAAAGTAATAGAGTCGACAGAATGGTGTGCTGCTATGTTGCCAGTGCTAAAGCCAAATGACAACATACCAATCTGTGTTGATCTAAAACCACTGAACAAAGTAGTGAAAAGAAGGAAATCGTGTCAAAAAGTGTCCACCTCGTTAGATGCAACTAGTGGGTTTGTAACGGCTGTCGCTCTCCTCATCCTCAGACGAGGTGAGGAGAGAAGGATCTTCGGACCAAAACGCAGCATTTGGGAAATAAGCCATCTTTATTATAAATACGACGGCAATACGAAACAAAACAAAACACTTTCAAAACATCAAAACAAGAAAACGACGTTGACGAAACCTGAACATAAACTTTCATAACTAAACATAAACTCACGTACAGGAAACAGACGACATCGAAACGAAACGAACAGCCAAACAGTCCCGTATGGAAAATACATATGACGACACAGGAGACAATCACCCACAAACAAACAGTGAGAATGCCCTACCTAAATATGACTCTTAATTAGAGGAAAACGCAAACCACCTGCCTCTAATCAAGAGCCATACCAGGCAAACCAAAACCAACATAGAAACAGATAACATAGACTGCCCACCCAAAACTAACGCCCTGACCAATTACACATACAAAAACAACATAAAACTGGTCAGGACCGTTACATAACCCCCCCCTCAAGGTGCGAACTCCGGGCGCACCATCACAAAGTCCAGGGGAGGGTCTGGGTGGGCAGGTGACCACGGTGGTGGCTCCGGCTCTGGACGCTGTCCCCACACCACCATAGTCACTCCCCGTCTTCTTCTTCCCCTCCCAATGCCCACCCTAAAACTCACATCCCCTAAATAAACATCCAGCACCAGGAGAAGGGGCAGCACCGGGACAAAGGGCAGCACCGGGACAAGGGGCAGCACCGGGACAAGGGGCAGCACCGGGACAAGGGACAGCACCGGGACAAGGGGCAGTACCGGGACAAGGGGCAGCACCAGGATAAGGGGCAGCACCAGGATAAGGGGCAGCACCGGGATAAGGGGCAGCACCGGGACAAGGGGCAACACCGGGACAAGGGGCAGGTCCCGGCTGATAAACTCTGGCAGATCCTGGCTGAGGGACTCTGGCAGGTCTATGCAGGCTGACAGCTCTCGACGCTCATGGCAGGCTGACGGCTCTCGACGCTCATGGCAGGCTGACGGCTCTCGACGCTCATGGCAGGCTGACGGCTCTCGACGCTCATGGCAGGCTGACGGCTCTCGACGCTCATGGCAGGCTGACGGCTCTCGACGCTCATGGCAGGCTGACGGCTCTCGACGCTCATGGCAGGCTGGCGGCTTTGCAGGCTCATGGCAGACGGGCGGCTTTGCAGGCTCATGGCAGACGGATGGCTCAGACGGCGCTGGGGAGACGGATGGCTCAGACGGCGCTGGGGAGACGGATGGCTCAGATGGCGCTGGGGAGACGGATGGCTCAGATGGCGCTGGGGAGACGGATGGCTCAGATGGCGCTGGGGAGACGGATGGCTCAGGCCGGATACGGCGCACTGTAGACCTGGTGCGTGGTGCCGGAACTGGAGGCACCGGGCTAAGGATAAGCACCTTCCTACTAGTGCGGGGAGCAGGAACAGGGCACACTGTATTCTCAAAGCCCACTCCACAACTGATGCGCGGCACCGGCACTGGTGACGCCGGGCTGAGGACAAGCACATCAGGATTAGTAGGGGGAGAAGATACAGTTTGTACAGGGCTCTGGAGACGCACTGGTAGCTTAGTGCGTGGGGCCGGAACTGGAGGCACCGGGCTAGATACACGCACTACAGGGAGAGTGCGTGGAGGAGGAACAGGGCCCGAGGAGACGCACTGGAGACCAGACGCGTTGAGCCGGCCTCATGACACCTGGCTCAATACCCAATCTAGCCCTACCAGTGCGGGGAGGTGGAATAACCCGCACTGGGCTATGCACTCGTACAGGAGACACCGTGCGCTCTACTGCGTAACACGGCGCCTGCCCGTACTCCCGCTCTCCACGGTAAGCCTGGGAAGTGGGCGCAGGTCTCCTACCTGCCCTTGGCCCACTACCTCCTAGCCCCCCCCAAGAAATTTTTGGGTGTTACTTACGGGCTTTTTTGGCTTCCGTGCCAGACGCGTTCCCTCATAGCTCCGGTTCCTCTCTCCGGTAGCCTCTGCTCTCCTCCGTGCCTCCAGCTCAGCTTTGGGACGGCGATATTCTCCCTGCTGTGCCCATGGACCTCTCCCGTCCAATATTTCCTCCCAAGTCCAGAAATCCTTGTTGCCCTGTCGAGCTTTCCCTTGCCGCTTGGTCCTAATTTGGTGGGTGATTCTGTAACGGCTGTCGCTCTCCTCATCCTCAGACGAGGTGAGGAGAGAAGGATCTTCGGACCAAAACGCAGCATTTGGGAAATAAGCCATCTTTATTATAAATACGACGGCAATACGAAACAAAACAAAACACTTTCAAAACATCAAAACAAGAAAACGACGTTGACGAAACCTGAACATAAACTTACATAACTAAACATAAACTCACGTACAGGAAACAGACGACATCGAAACGAAACGAAACGAACAGCCAAACAGTCCCGTATGGAAAATACATATGACGACACAGGAGACAATCACCCACAAACAAACAGTGAGAATGCCCTACCTAAATATGACTCTTAATTAGAGGAAAACACAAACCACCTGCCTCTAATCAAGAGCCATACCAGGCAAACCAAAACCAACATAGAAACAGATAACATAGACTGCCCACCCAAAACTAACGCCCTGACCAATTACACATACAAAAACAACATAAAACTGGTCAGGACCGTTACAGGGTTCTACCAAATCCTTCTTCATGAGGAGAGTAGCAAGCTGACTACTTTCTGACTGACTACTCACCCCTTTTGGGAGATACTGTTTCAAACTTCTCCCATTTGGGATAACCAGTGCCCCCATGATTTTTCAAAGGAAAATGACGGAAACTCTTCATGGCTCGAGGGTGTGGCTATATACAGTGGGGCAAAAAAGTATTTAGTCAGCCACCAATTGTGCAAGTTCTCCCACTTAAAAAGAAGAGAGAGGCCTGTAATTTTCATCATAGGTACACTTCAACTATGACAGACAAAATGAGAAAATTTTTTTTCCAGAAAATCACATTGTAGGATTTTTAATGAATTTATTTGCAAATTATGGTGGAAAATAAGTATTTGGTCAATAACAAAAGTTTATCTCAATACTTTGTTATATACCCCTTGTTGGCAATGACAGGTCAAATGTTTTCTGTAAGTCTTCACAAGGTTTTCACACACTGTTGCTGGTATTTTGGCCCATTCCTCCATGCAGATCTCCTCTAGAGCAGTGATGTTTTGGGGCTGTTGCTTGGCAACACGGACTTTCAACTCCCTCCAAAGATTTTCTATGGGGTTGAGATCTGGAGACTGGTTAGGTCACTCCAGGACCTTGAAATGCTTCTTACGAAGCCACTCCTTCGTTGCCCGGGCGGTGTGTTTGGGATCATTGTCATGCTGAAAGACCCAGCCACGTTTCATCTTCAATGCCCTTGCTGATGGAAGGAGGTTTTCACTCAAAATCTCACGATACATGGCTCCATTCATTCTGTCCTTTACACGGATCAGTCGTCCTGGTCCCTTTGCAGAAAAACAGCCCCAAAGCATGATGTTTCCACCCCCATGCTTCACAGTAGGTATGGTGTTCTTTGGATGCAACTCAGCATTCTTTGTCTTCCAAACACGACGAGTTGAGTTTTTACCAAAAAGTTATATTTTGGTTTCATCTGACCATATGATATTCTCCCAATCTTCTTCTGGATCATCCAAATGCTCTCTAGCAAACTTCAGACGGGCCTGTACATGTACTGGCTTAAGCAGGGGGACACGTCTGGCACTGCAGGATTTGAGTCCCTGGCGGCGTAGTGTGTTACTGATGGTAGGCTTTGTTACTTTGGTCCCAGCTCTCTGCAGGTCATTCACTAGGTCCCCCCGTGTGGTTCTGGGATTTTTGCTCACCGTTCTTGTGATCATTTTGACCTCACAGGGTGAGATCTTGCGTGGAGCCCCAGATCGAGGGAGATTATCAGTGGTCTTGTATGTCTTCCATTTCCTAATAATTGCTCCCACAGTTGATTTCTTCAAACCAAGCTGCTTACCTATTGCAGATTCAGTCTTCCCAGTCTGGTGCAGGTCTACAATTTTGTTTCTGGTGTCCTTTGACAGCTCTTTGGTCTTGGCCATAGTGGAGTTTGGAGTGTGACTGTTTGAGGTTGTGGACAGGTGTCTTTTGTACTGATAACAAGTTCAAACAGGTGCCATTAATACAGGTAACGAGGACAGAGGAGCCTCCTAAAGAAGAAGTTACAGGTCTGTAAGAGCCAGAAATCTTGCTTGTTTGTAGGTGACCAAATACTTATTTTCCACCATAATTTGCAAATAAATTCATTAAAAATCCTACAATGGGATTTTCTGGATTTTTTTTCCTAATTTTGTCTGTCATAGTTGAAGTGTACCTATGATGAAAATTACAGGCCTCTTTCATCTTTTTAAGTGGGAGAACTTGCACAATTGGTGGCTGACTAAATACTTTTTTGCCCCACTGTACTTGGACGATGTACTGATCTATGCCAACTCCGAGCAGAAACATGACAAGTGCCTGGGAAACGTGCTCAGTCGAAGAAGCAACAGGCCTTAAGCTCAAATCAAATAAAATAAAATTTTAAATGTCACACACATGGTTAGCAGATGTTAATGCGAGTGTATCTAAATGCTTGTGCTTCTAGTTCCGACAATGCAGTAATAACCAACGAGTAATCTAACCTAACAATTCCACAACTACTTCCTTATACACACAAGTGTAAAGGGATAAAGAATATGTACATAAAGATATATGAATGAGTGATGGTACAGAACGGCATAGCCAAGATGCAGTAGATGGTATCGAGTACAGTATATACATATGAGATGAGTAATGTAGGGTATGTAAGCATCAAAGTGGCATAGTTTAAAGTGGCTAGTGATACATTTTTGATCAATTTCCATCAATTTCCATTATTAAAGTGAGCTGGAGTTGAGTCAGTATGTTGGCAGCAGCCACTCAATGTTAGCGGTGGCTGTTTAACAGTCTGATGGCCTTGAGATAGAAGATGTTTTTCAGTCTCTCGGTCCCTGCTTTGATGCACCTGTACTGACCTTGTCTTCTGGATGATATCGGGGTGAACAGGCAGTGGCTCGGGTGGTTGTTGTCCTTGATGATCTTTATGGCCTTCCTGTGACATCGGATGGTGTAGGTATCCTGGAGGGGAGGTAGTTTGCCCCCATTGATGCGTTGTGCAGACCTCACTACCCTCTGGAGAGCTTTACGTTTGTGGGCGGAGCAGTTGCCGTACCAGGCGGTGATGCAGCCCGACAGGATGCTCTCGATTGTGCATCTGTAGAAGTTTGTGAGTGCTTTTGGTGACAAGCCAAATTTCTTCTGCCTCCTGAGGTTGAATAGGCGCTGCTGCGCCTTCTTCACAACACTGTCTGTGTGGGTGGACCAATTCAGTTTGTCCGTGATGTGTACGTCGAGGAACTTAAAACTTACAACCCTCTCCACTACTGTCCCATCGATGTGGATAGGGGGGTGCTCCCTCTGCTGTTTCCTGAAGTCCACAATCATCTCCTTTGTTTTGTTGATGTTGAGTGTGAGGTTATTTTCCTGACACCACACTCCGAGGGCCCTCACCTCCTCCCTGTAGGCCGTCTCGTTGTTGTTGGTAATCAAGCCTCCCACTGTAGTGTCGTCCACAAACTTGATGATTGAGTTGGAAGCGTGCATGGCCACGCAGTCGTGGGTGAACAGGGAGTACAGGAGAGGGCTCAGAACGCACCCTTGTGGGGCCCCAGTGTTGAGGATCAGCGGGGTGGAGATGTTGTTACTTACCCTCACCACCTGGGGGCGGCCCGTCAGGAAGTCCAGGACCCAGTTGCACAGGGCGGGGTCGAGACCAAGGGTCTCGAGCTTGATGACGAGTTTGGAGGGTACTATGGTGTTAAATGCTGAGCTGTAGTCGATGAACAGCATTCTCACATAGGTATTCCTCTTGTCGAGATGGGTTAGGGCAGTGTGCAGTGGGATTGCGATTGCGTCGTCTGTGGACCTATTGGGGCGGTAAGCAATTTGGAGTGGGTCTAGGGTGTTAGGTAGGGTGGAGGTGATATGGTCCTTGACTAGTCTCTCAAAGCACTTCATGATGACGGAAGTGAGTGCTACAGGGCGGTAGTCGTTTAGCTCAGTTTCCTTAGCTTTCTTGGGAACAGGAACAATGGTGGCCCTCTTGAAGCATGTGGGAATAGCAGACTGGGATAAGGATTGATTGAATATGTCCGTAAACACACCAGCCAGCTGACGCGGCTGGGGATGCCGTCTGGGCCTGCAGCCTTGCGAGGGTTAACACGTTTAAATGTTTTACTCACGTCGGCTGCAGTGAAGGAGAGTCTGCAGGTTTTGGTAGCGGGCCGTGTCAGTGGCACTGTATTGTCCTCAAAGCGAGCAAAGAAGTTATTTAGTCTGTCTGGGAGCAAGACATCCTAGTCCGCGACGGGGCTCAACAACGACAAGTGTAAGTTCAAACAAAGCCAGCTTTTCTTCCTGTTGCACATCATTGACATAACAGAATCAGGCCAGACCTGGAAAAGGTCATGGGGATAAGAAACTTCCCCCAGCCCCAGACTATATGCTAGCTGAAGCGTTTCCTCAGGATGGTACAGTATGTGGGGAAATACATTCCGGAGCTATCTACTGTGGGACAGCCGCTCTACGAGCTCCTCAAAACAAATGTAGAGTGGGCCTGGGGACACACACAGGAGGCAGCATTTCAGAGACTTAAACACTCACTAACCACTGCTCCTGTGTTAACTTAATATGATTCCAGGAAGCCCACAGCAATGTTAACTGATGCCAGCAGCTGCAGAGTAGAGGCGTCCTTCAACAGCATGGTGAGGACTGGAAACCAGTCGTGATAATGGCCCCCAGTTCAACAGCATGGTTAGCGATAATGGCCCCCAATTCAACAGCATGGTTAGCGATAATGGCCCCTAGTTGGCAAGTACAGAGCTAAAATAACTCAGTAAGGATTATTACTTCATACATTTGACAAGCGGCCCCTCTTCCCACAGAGTAATGGACATGTGGAGACAGCTGTACAGACAGCCAAGTGGATGCTCAAGCAGACAGACCCTCTGCTCGCTCTGCTGACGTACAAAGCCACTCCCTCAACATTGACAGGGTTCAGCCCGGCTGATCTACTGGGAGGGGGAGACACAAACTGTTTCTCCTCGCAGGGATGTGACTCTTCCAAAAACAGGAATAGGGACTAACGTCACATAATCAGGACGAGTGAGAAAGCCAGTAGGGAGACTGGACCTGTAAAACTTTGAAAGAAAGATCACTTCTCTAAAATAAAAAAAGAAGGGAAAAAAAGAACATGGTTAAAAGATACATTGAATGTTGTTTATTCTGTTTATGAGCGTGCTTGTTGGCTAGCCAAAGACAGAACAGTTAAGTTTAACTGTGGTGTTTAACATATTTACAGGTATAGTTTTGAGAAGATAAGAAGTTACTTTATGGGTCATGCTCACAGTAAAGGTTCAGTTGTGATTGTAAACTGTCCCGTTGATAGATACATTATGTAATAACAGTAGACAGAGTTTGAATGTAAACATACCGTTGATAAATGATTGGGCAATATTTTATTAAAGAGGTCGATGTGATGAATGGGTTAATCTTTCAACCATTCAACCTCCAGCTGCGTATCTGCTCTAACACCAGGGTCAGTGAACTCTCAAATATAGTTTTTTTGCCATCATTGTAAGCCTGCCACACACGCACTATACGATACATTTATTAAACAGAAGAATGAGTGTGAGTTTTTGTCACAACCCGGCTCGTGGGAAGTAACAAAGAGCTCTTATAGGACCAGGGCACACATAATAATGATCAATAATTTTGCTCTTTATTTAGCCATCTTACATATAAAAAATTATATGTTCATCGAAAATAGTGAATAATTCACCACAGGTTAATGAGAAGAGTGTGCTTGAAAGGATGCACATACAGTTGAAGTCGGAAGTTCACATACACCTTAGCCAAAGACATTTAAACTCAGTTTTTCACAATTTCTGACATTTAATCCTAGTAAAAATTCCCTGTCTTAGGTCAGTTAGGATCACCACTGTAACGTTTGTCGTCGGAAGGAGACCAAGGTGCAGCGTGGTAGGCGTACATTCTTTTATTTAAATGTTCCACCAAGAAAAACAATAAACAATACAACAAACGAAACGCTTTGTCGTGCAAACTACATGCACTCAAACAAAGACAAGATCCCACACTGAAGGAGGGAAAAAGGGCTGCCTAAGTATGATCCCCAATCAGAGACAATGAAAGACAGCTGCCTCTGATTGGGAACCACACTTGGCCAAACACAAAGAAATAGAGAACATAGAATGCCCACCCAAATCACACCCTGACCTAACCAAACATAGAGAATAACAAGGATCTCTAAGGTCAGGGCGTGACAACCACTTTATTTTAAGAATGTGAAATGTCAGAAAAAAGGTAGAGAGTATGATTTATTTCAGCATTTATTTATTTCATCACATTCCTAGTGGTTCAGATTGTACATACACACAATTAGTATTTTGTAGCATTGCCTTTAAATTGCTTAACTTGGGTCAAACGTTTTGGGTAGCCCATTCCTCCTGACAAAGCTGGTGTAACTGAGTCAGGTTTGTAGGCCTCCTTGCTCACACACACTTTTTCAGTTCTGCCCACAAATGTCCTATAGGATTGAGGTCAGGGCTTTGTAATGGCCACTCCAATACCTTGACTTTGTTGTCCTTAAGTCATTTTGCCACAACTTTGGAAGGATGCTTTGGGCAATTTGCGACCAAGCTTTAACTTCCTGACTGATGGCTTGAGATGTTGCTTCAATATATCCACATAATTTTCCTTCCTCATGAGGCCATCTATTTTGTGAAGTGCACCAGTCCCTCCTGCAGCAAAGCAACCCCACAACATGATGCTGCCACCCCCGTGCTTCACGGTTTGGATGGTGTTCTTCGGCTTGCAACCCTCCCCCTTTTTCCTCCAAACATAACGATGGTCATTATGGCCAAACAGTTCTATTTTTGTTTCATCAGACCAGAGGACATTTCTCCAAAAAATACAAACTTTGTCCCCACGTCCTTTTAGGTTATGTCGATATAGGCCTCGTTTTACTGTGGCTATAGATACTTTTGTACCTGTTTACTCCAGCATCTTCACAAGGTCCTTTGCTGTTGTTCTGGGATTGATTTGCACTTTTCGCACCAAAGTGAGTTCATCTCTAGGAGACAGAGCGCGTCTCCTTTCTGAGTGGTATGACGGCTGCCTGGTCCCATGGTGTTTATACTTGCGTACTATTGTTTGTACGGATGAATGTGGTACCTTCAGGCATTTGGAAATTACTCCCAATTTCTTTTCTGATGTCTTGGCTGATTTCTTTTGATTTTCCCATGATGTCAAGCAAAGAGGCACTGAGTTTGACCTTGAAATAAATCCACAGGTACACCTCTAATTGACTCAAATGATGCCAGAATCTTCTAAAGCCATGACATTATTTTCTGGAATTTTCCAAGCTGTTTAAAAGCACAGTCAGCTTAGTGTATGTACATTTCTGACCCATTGGAATTGTGATACAGTGAATTATAAGTGAAATAATCTGCCTGTAAACAATTGTTGGAAAAATTACTTGTGTCATGCACAAAGTAAATGTCCTATCCGACTTGCCAAAACTATAGTTTGTTAACAAGACATTTGTGGAGTGGTTGAAAAACAAGTTTTAATGACTCCAACCTAAGTGTATGTAAACTTCCAACTTAACGCTGCAATATTGGGTTGTATTGGTGAAAGTCTCAGTCTTAAATAATTTTCCACACACCTTCTTTGCCTGCATTTAGTTTTCATGCTAGCGAGGGCCGAGAATCCACTCTCACATAGGTTCGTGGTTGCAAAGGGCATCAGTATCTTAACAGCGCAATTTGCCAAGGCAGGATACTCTGAGCGCAGCCCAATCCAGAAATCTGGCAGTAGCTTCTGATTAAATTCAATTTTCATAGAAACGCTTGTTGCAAATTCGATGAATCTCTTTTGTTCAGATATCGGTAAGTGGACTGGAGGCAGGACATGAAGGGGATAACAAATCCAGTTGTTTGTGTCATCAGTTTTGGGATAGTATCTGCGTAATTGCGCACCCAACTCACTCAGGCGCTTCGCTATGTCACATTTGACATTGTCCGTAAGCTTGAGTTTATTTGCACGCAAAAAAGCATACAATGATGGAAAGACCTGTGTGTTGTCCTTGTTAATGCAGACAGAGAAGAGCTCCAACTTCTTAATCATAGCCTCAATTTTGTCCCGCACATTGATTATAGTTGCGGAGAGTCCCTGTAATCCTAGATTCAGATCATTCAGGCGAGAAAAAACATCACTCAGATAGTCCAGTCGTGTGAGAACCTCGTCATCATGCAAGCGGTCAGACAATTGAAAATTATGGTCAGTAAAGAAAACTCTAAGCAAGAGCCTCTCGGTGGATGCTGCAGTGTACCCAAGCAGCATTGGGAGCAACTGCTTGCAATCGCGTTACCACTCCACTATGTCTCCCTGTCATGGCTTTTGCACCATAAGTACAGGTACCAACACATCTTGACCACCAAAGTCAATTTGATGTCACAAAGCTGTCCAGTACTTTAAAAATATCCTCTCCTGTTGTCCTGGTTTCCAGTGGTTTGCAGAAGAGGATGTATACCAGGAGCTGTGCCAGACCCGCCACGTCTGTTGCCTCATCCAGCTGTAACGCATATAATTCACTGGCTTGTATGCGAAGGAGTAATTGTTTAAAAACATCTCCTGCCATGTCACTGATGCGTTGTGAAATTATGTTGTTTGATGAAGACATTGTCTGTATAGATTTTTTGGGCCTTGTCCCCCAGCATTGTCCCAGCCATATCCGCGGCAGCAGGAATAATTAAGTCTTTCACAATAGTATGGGGCTTGCCTGTCCTAGCCACTTGGTAGCTCACCATATAAGTTGCTTTGAGTCCCTTCGTATTAATGGTATCTTTTGCTTTTATACATGTCTTACTACTCAAAAGTCGTCTTAATTCTCACTCCAAAAACTCCTGGGCCTTATTTTTCAAATTGGCATGTTTTGTTTCTAAATGTCTGTGCAAGAGTGAAGGTTTCATCGAGTTGAGAGATAGATAGTACTTTTGCACATATACCACACTATGGCTGAGGAAAGGCACTACTCCCAATATAAGTGAACCCCAAATCAATGTATAGTCGTGGCCAAAGGTTTTGAGAATGACACAAATATGAATTTTCACAAAGTCTGCTACCTCAGTTTGTATGATTTCAATTTGCATATACTCCAGAATGTTATGAAGAGTGATCAGATGAATTGCAATGAATTGCAAAGTCCCTCTTTGCCATGCAAATGAATTGAATCCCCAAAAAACATTTCCACTGCATTTCAACCCTGCCACAAAAGGACCAGCTGACATCATGTCAGTGATTCTCTCGTTAACACAGGTGTGAGTGTTGATGAGGACAAGGCTGGAGATCACTCTGTCATGCTGATTGAGGGCAGCAAAGAAGCCACTTCTCTCCAGGAAAAACATCAGGGACAGACTGATATTCTGCAACAGGTACAGGGATTGGACTGCTGAGGACTGAGGTAAAGTCATTTTCTCTGATGAATCCCCTTTCCGGTTGTTTGGGGCATCCGGAAAAAAGCTTGTCCGGAGAAGACAAGGTGAGCGCTACCATCAGTCCTGTGTCATGTCAACAGTAAAGCATCCTGAGACCATTCATGTGTGGGGTTGCTTCTCAGCCAAGGGAGTGGGCTCACTCACAATTTTGCCTAAGAACACAGCCATGAATAAAGAATGGTACCAACACATTCTCAGAGAGTAACTTCTCCCAACCACCCAGGAACAGTTTGGTGACGAACAATGCCTTTTCCAGCATGATGGAGCATCTTGCCATAAGGCAAAAGTGATAACTAAGTGTCTCGGGGAACAAAGCATCAATATTTTGGGTCCATGGCCAGGAAACTCCCCAGACCTTAATCCCATTGAGAACTTGTGGTCAATCCTCAAGGGGCGGGTGGACAAACAAAACCCACAAATTCTGACAAACTCCAAGCATTGATTATGCAAGAATGGGCTGCCATCAGTCAGGATGTGGCCCAGAAGTTAATTGACCGCATGCCAGGGCGGATTGCAGAGGTCTTGAAAAAGAAGGGTCAACACTGCAAATATTGACTCTTGCATCAACTTCATGTAATTGTCAATAATAGCCTTTGACACTTATGAAATGCTTGTAATTATACTTCAGAATTCCATAGTAACATCTGACAAAAATATCTAAAGACACTGAAGCAGCAAACTTTGTGGAAATTAATTTTTGTGTCATTCTCAAAACTTTTGGCCACGACTGTAGTTCTCATCATATTTGCGCCTCTTCGATAATTCAACATCCCTGTCTGTTGTTCGGTGCTTTCCCGGGTAAGGGGACAGTAGCTCTTCGGCTGCATCAGATTCACAACTGTCAAGTGTTCATGCTTGGTGGGCTAACAACAAATGTAGAACTACTGATGCTAGCATTGGATGTGCTTGTGGAAACAGAACAACTTGTGTTGTCGACAGATGCAGGTGTAGTACTGCTGGTTGTAGCAGTACTACCAGTAGTGCTGGTATGTGTCTCTATGGACGGGGGCCTTTTTTAAACAATTAATACAATTTTGAGCAAACGGAATGAGCTGCAGCTACGTTTGGCTACCTACGGACCGTTAGTGGAATTCCCACGAGAGAGTAACGGTTAATTATTTGACTCGGCTACCTGTATTTGACGTGTTCTTATTTCGCTGAACACTAGATGGCTTCATTTTATTTTTGGCAGTGAAACGGGGCTACTCAGGTGAGAAAAAAACCTCACCTACATGTATAGTCCCGTTGGATTTTATGTTTAATAAAAAAAAAAATGTGAATCACATTTTTATTTGGCGTACCCCAATTTGGGAATACCTGCGCAAGAGCATAAGGGAAGTTGGGAACATGGCTACTTAGCATTCAGTTGCATGTCGTTTGTTACTTGGCATTTATGTTATTAAATGTGGTCACACATTGAAAAGAACCTACAAATATAAGGATCTTATATTTAACTATAACCAAGGCTATTACAATCCTCATGCCTAGTCACTTTACCCTTCCTTTATTTTTTTATTTTTTTATTTTTTATTTCACCTTTATTTAACCAGGTAGGCTAGTTGAGAACAAGTTCTCATTTGCAACTGCGACCTGGCCAAGATAAAGCATAGCAGTGTGAACAGACAACAACACAGAGTTACACATGGAGTAAACAATAGACAAGTCAATAACATGGTAGAAAAAAGAGAATCTATATACAATGTGTGCAAAAGGCATGAGGTAGGCAATAAATCGAATAATTACAATTTAGCAGATTAACACTGGAGTGATAAATCATCAGATGATCATGTACATTTGAAGAGTTTATTTCCAAAATGCTATATACACCAATTTTTAAAATGTTTGTTTTTCATCAGAAATGATTGCTTATGGCTACTTTCATGAGCGTGTATAATATAACTGTTCTCAGATTTGTAGTTAATAGGTTTTAGATTTAAAAAAAAATAAAATCCTATATATCCGTTGTTTAGCTGGAATGGAAGGTTTATATCCTGTATATTGACTGTGATATGTGGTTGTCTCACCTAGCTATCTTAAGATGAATGCAAGTTGCTCTGGAGAGTAGCATGTGCTAAATGACAAGAACTTTAAATGTTTTACATACAGATCTTATAATATTGTATTGAATAATATATAATAATCATGTTATTTTGCAGTCTGCAATGTATCCACCACACTCTCGGAGATAAAAGTAGTACTGATAGGTTTTACACAGTCAAATGTAACAAACAACTAACTACATGCTTAATTTAGAACTGTACAAATGATACATTTGTGACATCAATATAAAAAATAAATACAGTATATACAGTATGAGTCAAAAGTTTGGACACCTACTCATTCCAGGGTTTTTCTTTATTTTTGCTATTTTCTACATAGTGAAGACATCAAAACTATGAAATAACACGTATAGAATCAGGTAATAACCAAAAAAGTGTTAAACAAATCAAAATATATTTTATATTTGAGATTCTTCAAAGTAGCCACCCTTTGCCTTGATGACAGCTTTCCACACTCTTGGCATTCTCTCAACCAGCTACATGAGGTTTGCATTTCAGTTCTATTTCATGCACATTTGTGGCCTGCTGGAGGTCATTTTGCAGGGCGCTGGCAGTGCACCTCCTTGCACAAAGGCGGAGGTAGCGGTCCTGCTGCTGGGTTGTTGCCCTCCTACAGCCTCCTCCACGTCTCCTGATGTACTGGCCTGTCTCCTGGTAGCGCCTCCATGCTCTGGACACTATGCTGACAGACACAGCAAACCTTTTTGCCACAGCTCGCATTGATGTGCCATCCTGGATGAACTGCACTACCTGAGCCACTTGTGTGGGTTGTAGACTCCGTCTCATGCTACCACTAGAGTGAAAGCACCGCCAGCATTCAAAAGTGACCAAAACATCAGCCAGGAAGCATAGGAACTGAGAAGTGGTCTGTGATCACCACCTGCAGAATCACTCCTTTTTTGGGGGTGTCTTGCTAATTGCCTATAATTTTCACCTTTTGTCTATTCCATTTGCACAACAGCATGTGAAATTTATTGTCAATCAGTGTTGCTTCCTAAGTGGACAGTTTGATTTCACAGAAGTGTGATTGACTTAGAGTTACATTGTGTTGTTTAAGTGTTCCCTTTATTTTTTTGAGCAGTGTATTTGTATTTGTATTCATTTTTTAACTCTGCATTGTTGGGAAGTGTAAGTGTTCATGGTAAAGTATATATTATTTTGTGTTTTTCCCCCCATGTCTAATTGAATACTGGCCAATGCTAATTGAAACCTGGATTCCTGTGTAGAAGAAGAACAATTATTCTAGTGTGGTAAGAAAAAGTAAGTGAAAAGAGAACGAGACACTTACAGAAACATAGACAGATAACGTTCAAATATTTTATGTTTGCATTAATCGATTTTTCCAGCAGGGATATCTGTGACAGCCGATCGAGAGGGCTTGGTCAGATGGGACGTCATCTTGGCAGTGCTCTTGATATCTGTGACAGCCGATAGAGAGGGCTTGGTCAGATGGGACGTCATCTTGGCAGGGCTCTTGATATCTGTGACAGCCGATAGAGAGGGCTTGGTCAGATGGGACGTCATCTTGGCAGTGCTCTTGATATCTGTGACAGCCGATAGAGAGGGCTTGGTCAGATGGGACGTCATCTTGGCAGGGCTCTTGATATCTGTGACAGCCGATAGAGAGGGCTTGGTCAGAGGGGACGTCATCTTGGCAGTGCTCTTGATATCTGTGACAGCCGATAGAGAGGGCTTGGTCAGAGGGGACGTCATCTTGGCAGTGCTCTTGATATCTGTGACAGCCGATAGAGAGGGCTTGGTCAGAGGGGACGTCATCTTGGCAGTGCTCTTGATATCTGTGACAGCCGATAGAGAGGGCTTGGTCAGATGGGACGTCATCTTGGCAGTGCTCTTGATATCTGTGACAGCCGATAGAGAGGGCTTGGTCAGAGGGGACGTCATCTTGGCAGTGCTCTTGATATCTGTGACAGCCGATTGAGAGGGCTTGGTCAGAGGGGACGTCATCTTGGCAGTGCTCTTGATATCTGTGACAGCCGATAGAGAGGGCTTGGTCAGATGGGACGTCATCTTGGCAGTGCTCTTGATATCTGTGACACACTCTGATGAGAGGACTCATCATTTCACAAACCCAATTTCACCAAGCGAACTGCTGCAAATAGTGACAATCCTTTTTGTTTTAACTAGCTTCAAAATGAGCAATTGGCTCCAGTGAAGCGCATGGTTTAGTATCTCAGAATTGCTCATTACTGTGTTTCTCACACTAGGGTATTCTTTCATTTCTGTTATGATTGAGACTTTTCGATACGAAGAGACCGTTTTTAAATTTTTAGATGATGACACACATTTCATGCTTGTTTGTCAGACTTCTGTACCTTGAAAGCTGTTTCATGAACGGTATATTTTTTGGAAAGTGGTACTTTTTATTGTCCTTAGATACTTTCTGCAGTGTGATTTGCTGAACACCCAGTGAACCCTAACAGACAGCCCTGCAGCGGTCTTGCCTCAGTTCACCTTATTTGAACACTTCTTCCCTCTTTCAGGTCTGCAGTCATCACCATGTCTACATTCCGTTTTGGACAGCACGTCATCAAGGCCTCAGCAGTGTTTCTACAAACTGAGTTGTCCTTCGCCCTGGTCAACAGGAAGCCTGTGGTGCCTGGACGTATCCTTCAATTATCCCTTTAACAGGCCCTAACAGGGACACTGCTTGTTAGCTGGGGCTGAAGGAGAGGAAACGACTGAACCATCCTGAACCTTAGTCTGGACACAGGTAGGTCACAGCTCTCTCTCTCTCTCTCTCTCTCTCTCTCTCTCTCTCTCTCTCTCTCTCTCTCTCTCTCTGTCTCTCTCTCTCTCTCTCTCTCTCTCTCTCTCTCTCTCTCTCTCTCTCTCTCTCTCTCTCTCTCTCTCTCTCTCTCTCTCTCTCTCTCTCTCTCTGTCTCTCTCTCTCTCTCTCTCTCTCTCTCTCTCTCTCTCTCTCTCTCTCTCTCTCTCTCTCTCTCTCTCTCTCGCTGTCTCACCTCACAAGAACATTCTGTGCTCAATTTATCAGTTCAACAGTTTGTCTCTTTAGTAAGGTGGGTGTGACCTCAACAATAGGCCAAGTAAACAGCTGTTTCCCACAAAAACAGAAGGAATAAAAAAGAAAACAGTGTCCTGCAATATGTGGACAAATGGATTTTTTAGATGGTATAAAGTTTAGTTGTGTGTGTCACGACATAACTTTTAAACATATGTTTACCTCATAATGCATATAGGCAGAGCGGGATCAGAGGGTTCATGAATCTTTGTCAGCTCTTGCCTTGCATCCACTCTCCTCTCTCTTTGGGTGAAAAATGCAATATTTTTGTCTATTAATCATCGTTTCAACCAGCAAATGCAAATCTTGCATTAATTTGCATGATTTCCATCGCTGATTTACTTGAATAATGTGCTTATTCTCTTTTTGGTATAATAATCAGTCCTTGGCTTTGTGCTTGAGTTCCTCAAGTGCTGTTCTGCATTGCATAACTTCTCTGTGTTTAGATTAACTTTGGACTTGGGGAGATTTTTCACCGCATTATAGGGCATTGCTGTATAATCCTTAAGTCTAAAGAAAAGGAAAAATGTTCTCAGGTTCTCAGGCCATGAGGAATACATTAGCATTATTTAATCATACACTTTTTTGTCCTACAGGGAACATTATAATAATGCCAGAAAGCAAATTCACTGAGTAGACACTGATTATCACTCCAGTGTTAAAGGGCACTTTTTATTTCCTAAAGTGTTTGTATGTGTGCGTGCAAGTGAGTGTTTGGTGCCATACTACTGTCTTTACGCATGTGTATTTGAGTCGCTGTCTGTGTGACTATAGGTGAATCTACAGCCACAGTGGGTCCGTGTTGTTGTAAATGCATTGGCACATAGCTCTACAGTTAGATGTGTTTTGTTGGCTGTGTGAGGGCTTAGATCAAAGCGCTATTCTTTGCATTCATATCTGTACATGTTGTGGTGTGGAGAGGTAAATAGGACTTAGAGCACTTGGCTGAAATCTGAAACATTAAATTGTTGTCGGTCTGCACTTGGACTTCCCAGGGATATTATGTGATATCTTTCCAGGGAATGCTGGGATGTAGGGTCTCTTGTGCAAAAGAACAATCCCTGTGTGTTTACACGGTATGCATTAAAGTCTGTGGGAAAACCCAACGGACATACATAAACTAAAATCTCTCTTTCCTTTTTCTCTCCTCTCTGTCTCTCCAGTGGCCCACCAATGATTTTGTTAGTTACTCTCACTCAGATATCATATTAACATGGCATAAGTCATTGAAAACTGTTTAGAATTGCACGAAATGCTCACTTTCACTTACTTAGCTAGCAAATGCAGCTAGCTAGATTAGCCTACTCAAACAGAGAGGGATGCTATGTTAGCTAGCTGGCTATGGCTATCCAACACTTGAACTCTTCCAAGTCAAGGTAAACTTTTGGTTTTAGTAATTTATTGCCACTGGGGCCTGCCGGCGTAACTGCTAAACTGCTTGCTGTACACTGTTCTTCATGATTGTAGCGGGTTTGCTAATGCATTAGTTCTAGTAGCTACACTACATGACAAAAAGTATGTGGACACCTGCTCGTCAAACATCTCATTCCCCCTTTGCTGCTATAACAGCCTCCACTCCTCTGGGAAGGCTTTACACTAGATGATGGAACATTGCTGCAGGGACTTGCTTCCATTCAGCCACAAGAGCATTAGTGACGTTGGACACTGATGTTGGGCTATTAGGCCTGGCTTGCAGTCAGCGTTCCAATTCATCCCAAAGGTGTTCGATGGGGTTGAGGTCAGGGCTCATTGCTGGCCAGTCAAGTTCTTCCAGACAGATCTCGACAAACCATTTCTGTATGGACCTCGCTTTGTGCACAGAGTAATTGTCATGCTGAAACAGTAAAGGGCCTTCCCCAAACTGTTGCTGCAAAGTTGGAAGCACAGAATTATCTAGAATGTTATTGTATGCTGTAGCGTTAAGATTTCCCTTCACTGGAACAAAGGGGCCTAGACCGAACCATGAAAAACAGCCTCAGACCATTATTCCTCCTCCACCAAACTTTACAGTTGGCACTGGTCCAGAGTCCAATGGCGGCGAGCTTTACACCACTCCAGTCGACGCTTGGCATTGCACATGATGATCTTAGGCTTGTATGCGGCTGCTTGGCCATGGAAACCCATTTTATGAACTCCCATTTTATGAAGCTCCCAGGCTGTTTAGAACTCGGTAGTGAGGGTTGCAACCGAGGACCAAAGATTTTTTACACGCTTCGCGCTTCAGAACTCGACGGTCCCGTTCTGTGAGCTTTTGTGACCTACCACTTTGTGGCTGAGCTGTTGTTGCTCCTAGACATTTCAACTTCACAATAACAGTAGTTGACCGGGCAAGTTCTAGCAGGGTAGAAATTTGACCAACTGACTTGTTGGAAAGGTGGCATCCTATGACGGTGCCATGTTGAAAGTCACTGAGCTCTTCGGTAAGGCCATTCTTCTGCCATTGTGTTTCAACGGAGATTGCATGGCTGTGTGCTCAATTGTATACACCTTTCAACAACGGGTGTGGCTGAAATAGCTGAATCCACTAATCTGAAGGGGTGTCCACTAGGGATGCAACGATACAGTGAGCCCACGGTTCGGTATGTATCACGGTTTGTGGGCCACGGTACAGTTTCACTATCTTTATATTTAAGAAAAGTGTGCCCTTGTATGACTCTCATACAGGGGACGAGTGTGCAACACGTAGCTCTTCATCTCCCAATACAGTACATAGTGAACCATCACAGTGAGGTAGCTTCCAGTACATATTGAACTGTTACAGTGAGGTAGCTTCCAGTACATATTGAACTGTTACAGTGAGGTAGCTTCCAGTACATAGTGAACTGTCACAGTGAGGTAGCTTCCAGTACATAGTGAACTATCACAGTGAGGTAGCTTCCAGTACATAGTGAACTGTCACAGTGAGGTAGCTTCCAGTACATAGTGAACTGTCACAGTGAGGTAGCTTCCAGTACATAGTGAACTGTCACAGTGAGGTAGCTTCCAGTACATAGTGAACTGTCACAGTGAGGTAGCTTCCAGTACATAGTGAACTGTCACAGTGAGGTAGCTTCCAGTACATAGTGAACTGTCACAGTGAGGTAGCTTCCAGTACATAGTGAACTGTCACAGTGAGGTAGCTTCCAGTACATAGTGAACCGTCACAGTGAGGTAGCTTCCAGTACATAGTGAACCGTCACAGTGAGGTAGCTTTGAGTTGCTCTGGAGGTCCAACTATCAGTGGAGAGAGCTAGATAGGGTGTCTGTTTCAATTAGTTTTCAATTTCTCTCCGTGATGTTTCATAGAGTTTGGGAATTACTTTGCTGCTGAAATGTGTGCGGGAGGGGACATTTAACACTGTTCAATTTTTTTCATCAGGTGACAAAATCCTGAGTCAGTATCCACCGAATAGGGCTGCAAATCTTTGGCTATGAATACTCCCACTGCTTTCGTTATTTCTTTATGTTTTTCTGAATTTGTCGCAAATTGTTGTTGGAAGGCAGCAGCGGGAGATTGTTGTGTTTTCACTAACGAGTGGACTCTCCTTGCTCCAGCTCCACCTGAATGGGATACAGCTGGGTGATGGCGACGTAAATGGCACATCATGTTAGAAGTGTTTCCACTCGAGTAGCCGACAGTGGCAAAGCAATGCTTTCAGACTGTACTTTGTTTGTTTACGGTCTTCTTACCCTCGTCATCGTATTGAACGCTGAATCCAAAATGTTCCCACACAGCGGATTTGAAAAACGCCGATGCCTCTTAAAATTTGCTTCTCTCTGTCTCGCTAGCGCTCGCCGTTGGAGCTGGGAGAATATTTGTTTTTAGTTTCCCATCTCTTCATGGGTCCCCTTTAAGGAAGTTTCCTACTGAGATGTCATTGCAAATTGTCCAATGGTTGTTTAAGGGGGAGGGGGTTGTGGTCACTGCGGTTGCCACATTTTGAGACATTGCTGTGGAGTAAAGTTTGTCAGCCCCCAGGAGACCCCTAACGGCCTTGTGCCCCAAGCAGTTGACTGCCAAACCTGTTCACAAACTGTGTATCTGGTTCTGTGGATCTGAATGTACAAGGTGCGTGTAGTCTGCAGCGCAATAAGCAAGTTTTGGAAATTATAGGAAAATGACAGGCATATCGTAATTTCGCGGTTCAAATGTGCGTATTGATCCGTAGGGGGCGTACCGAACGGTTCGACAACATACTGTGTACCGTTGCATCCCTAGTGTCCACATGCTTTTGTATATATAGTGTATGTTGACTATGATGTTAATATGGTGACAACGATGTAGGCTGTGTGTAGCGGTTAGCGGTTATGGTTTGAAGGTTTGGCTTGGAAAGGTTTTTTCATCATAGATAGCTGTTGTATTGTGAACTGAAGTCCACAACCACCAACCGAAACGCCAGCATTCCCTGATGCTTCATTTCATTGCTGCTGCATTCTGTAAGGACTGACGCTGGAGTAGAGAAGTAGGTACGGGGAGTCACTATTTAATTGGAACAGACATGGAACAGGACAAGAACAGTGTCAAAACCGGGTAATACACAGACGTAAGACAGTCAATGCAGCAGCAGGGAACAGAGCTGGGGAACTGACAAATATAGGGGAAATAATAAACAGGTGATTGAGTCCAGGTGAGTCCAATAATTCGCTGATGCGCGTGACGAGGGAAGGCAGGTGTGCGTAATGATGGTGGCAGGAGTGTGTAATGCAGGGCAGCCTGGCGCCCTCGAGCGCCAAGGGGGAAGAGCGGGAGCAAGCATGACACCAACGGCATGATCCTAGTCATATTAGCAAACCATCCTAGTTGTTGGATCTTTAGTGTCCCCATCTTTTTACATTTCTAACAGAGATTTTCAACTCTGTCACATATGAACCACACGCATCAGGTGCGCTGTTTCCGCAAATCGCATTTTGGCAAATGTTTGAAAACAACGTTTTATTGGCTGCTTCATTGCAGGAGTTGCATGTTCTGTTAAGATGAATTGCAATCATCTAAATTTGATTTCTGTCATTCTGAGCACCATTTTTTATTTTATTTTTTTTATTTAACCTTTATTTAACCAGGTAAGCTAGTTGAGAACAAGTTCTCATATACAACTGTGACCTGGCCAAGATAAAGCAAAGCAGTGCGACACAAACAACAACACAGCGTTACACGTGGAATAAACAAGCGTACAGTCAATAACACAATAGAAAAAAAAGAAATCCTCTATATAGTGTGTGCAAATGACATGAGGTGGTAAGGCAATAAATAGGCCATAGTAGCGAAGTAATTACAATTTAGCAAATTAACACTGGAGTGGTAGATGAGCAGATGGTGATGTGCAAGTAGAAATACTGGTGTGCAAAAGAGCAGAAAAGTAAATAAAAACAATATGGGGATGAGGTAGGTAGATTGGGTGGGCTATTTACAGATGGGCTATGTACAGCTGCAGTGATCGGTTAGCTGCTCAGATAGCTGACGTTTAAAGTTAGTGAGGGAAATATAAGTCTCCAGCTTCAGCAATTTTTGCAATTTGTTCCAGTCATTGGCAGCAGAGAACTGGAAGGAAAGGTGGCCAAATGAGGTTTTGGCTTTGGGGATGACCAGTGAGATATACCTGCTGGAGTGCGTGCTACGGGTGGGTGTTGTTATCGCGACCAGTGAGCTGAGATAACGTGGAGTTTTACCTAGAATAGACTTATAGATGACCTGGCGCCAGTGGGTCTGGCGACGGATATGTAGCGAGGGCCAGCCGACTAGAGCATACATTTCGCAGTGGTGGGTGGTATAAGGGGCTTTGGTGACAAAACGGATGGCACTGTGATAGACTGCATCCAGTTTGCTGAGTAGAGTATTGGAAGCTATTTTGTAAATGTCATCGCCAAAGTCGAGGATCGGTAGGATAGTCAGTTTTACGAGGGTATGTTTGGAAGCGTGAGTGAAGGAGGCTTTGTTGTGAAATAGGAAGCCGATTCTAGATTTAATTTTGGATTGTATATGTTTAATATGAGTCTGGAATGAGTCTAGCCAGACACCTAGGTATTTGTAGTTGTCCACATATTCTAAGTCAGATCCGGGTGGGCGGGTGCGGGCAGCGATCCGTTGAAAAGAATGCATTTGGTTTTACTAGAGTTTAAGAGCAGTTGGAGGCCACGGAAGGAGTGTTGTATGGCATTGAAGCTCGTTTGGAGGTTAGTTAACACAGTGGCCAAAGAAGGGCCAGATGTATACAGAATGGTGTCGTCTGCGTAGAGGTGGATCAGAGAATCACCAGCAGCAAGAGCAACATCATTGATGTATACAGAGAAGAGAGTCGGCCCAAGGGTTGAACCCTGTGTCACCCCCATAGAGACTGCCAGAGGTCCGAACAACAGGCCCTCCGATTTGACACACTGAACTCTGAGAAGTAGTTGGTGAACCAGGCGAGGCAATCATTTGAGAAACCAAGGCTGATGAATCTGCCGATAAGAATGCGGTGATTGACAGAGTCGAAAGCCTTGGCCAGGTCGTTGAATACAGATGCACAGTACTGTCTTTTATCGATGGCGGTTATGATATCGTTTAGTACCTTGAGCGTGGCTGAGGTGAACCCGTGACCAGCTCGAAAACTGGATTGCACAGCGGAGAAGGTACGGTGGGATTCGAAATGGTCAGTGATCTGTTTATTAACTTGGCTTTCGAAGACTTTAGAAAGGCAGGGCAGGATGGATATAGGTCTATAACAGTTTGTGTCTAGAGTGTCACCCCCTTTGAAGAAGGGGATGACCGCGGAAGCTTTCCAATCTTTGGGGATCTCGGACGATACGAAAGAGAGGTTGAACCATGGGTTCGAAAGAGAGGTTGAACCATGGGTGGTTGCCTAATGGGTTACGCACCCAATGGATATACAGTACCAGTCAAAAGTTTGGACACACTTACTCATTCCAGGGTTTTTCATTATTGGTACTATTTTCTACATTGTAGAATAATATTGAAGACATCAAAACTATGAAATAATACGTATGAAATCATGTAGGAATCAAAAAAGTGTTAAACAAATATGTTTTATATTTGAGATTCTTCAAAGTAGCCACCCTTTGCCTTGATGACAGCTTTGCACATTTTTGGCATTCTCCCAACCAGCTTCATGAGGTACAGTAGTCACCTGGAATGCATCTCAATTAACCGGAATGCCTTGTTAATTTGTGGCATTTATTTTCTTCTTAATGCGTTTCAGCCAATCAGTTGTGTTGTGACAAGGTAGGGGTGGTATACTGAAGATAGCCTTATTTGGTAAGTCCATATTATGTCAAGAACAGCTCAAATAAGCAAAGAGAAATTACAATCCATCATTACTTCAAGACACGAATGTCAGTCAATCCGGGAAAATGTCAGGAACTTTGAAAGTTTCTTCAAGTGCAGTCGTAAAAACCATCATGCGCTATGATGGAACTGCCTCTCATGAGGACCGCCACAGGAAAGGAAGACCCAGAGTTACCTCTGCTGCAGAGGATAAGGCCATTAGAGTTACCAGCCTCTGAAATTGCAGCCTAAATAAATGCTTCCCAGAATTCAAGTAACAGACACATCTCAACATCAACTGTTCAGAGGAGACTGAGTGAATGAGGCCTTCATGTTCAAATTGCTTAAAAGAAACCACTACTAAAGGACACCAATAATAAGAAGAGACTTGCTTGGGCAAAGAAACACGAGCAATGGACATTAGACCGGTGGAAATATGTCCTTTGGTCTGATGAGTCCAAATTTGAGATGTTTGGTTCCAACCACCGTCTTTGTAAGACTCAGAGTAGGTGATCGGATGATCTCCTCATGTGTAATTCCCACCGTGAAGCATGTGGGAGGAGGTGTGATGTTGTGGGTTTGCTTTGCTGGTGACACTGTCTGTCATTTATTTTAAATTCATTGCACACTTAACCAGAATGGCTACAACAGTATTCTGCAGCGATACGCCATCCCATCTAGTTTGCGCTTAGTGGGATTATAATTTGTTTTTCAACAGGACAATGACCCAACACATCTCCAGGCTGTGTAAGGGCTATTTGACCAAGGAGGAGAGTGATGGAGTGCTGCATCAGATGACCTGGCCTCCACAATCACCCGACTTCAACCCAATTGAGATGGTTCGGGATGAGTTGGACCGCGGAGTGAAGGAAAGGCAGACAATAAGTGCTCAGCATTTGTGGGAACTCCTTCAAGACTGTTGGAAAATAATTCCTCATGAATCTGGTTGAGAGAATGCCAAGACTTTACAAAGCTGTCATCAAGGCAAAGGGTGGCTACTTTGAAGAATCTCAAATATAAAATATATTTTGATTTAACACTTCTTTGGTTATTACATGATTCCACATGTGTTATTTCATAGTTTTGATGTCTTCACTATTTTCTACAATGTAGAAATAGCAACAATTGTTTTTTTGAATGAGTAGGTGTGTCCAAACTTTCGACTGGTACTGTAGGTCCTGGAAATTTCTCAAATGGCCTGTAAATTAAAATCTTCCAGGTCACGTTATCCGCCGCCAAATTTTCCTAATGGAAACCTTGGCAACACACTCTCAAAAACACACATGGACACGAACACACACACAAACACCATGAGAGCTGACGTGCTGCGTTGCATATGTGACTTGACATACAGGACACACCGTTACTCTGGAAAGAACATCTTTGCTTTTTCAATAATGTTGGGTAATGAGAAAGCAGGTGTCACTTCCAGTCGATGAGATGAACAGTTTTGTGAGATATTTGAGGGAGAAAATGTGTTTTATGTTGCCGTCAGGCCTCCAGTGTTTCCCTACCTGTCGTGGTTATTGATAGAGCTTCCCGGCAATGGTTTTTGCTGGGTAAATTAACAAGGCTGTCCAAGAGTCTGAATCTGAACTATATGTTCCGTAAAGTGCACTACCTTTTACAGAACATGATCCAGGTATTGGGTAATATAAAATTATTTGATTTTGCTTAATTTGATCTGGTAAACAACACTGAACTACAGTGGCATAGTTGAAGGAGAACAGAGCTCCTAGACCCAAGACCAGCTATGAGAAGTTTACTCAAGAACATGGGGAAAATTACCTATTAGCGTTGCATGTGCCATCCAGGCCTGGGTAATGTGTGCTAAGTTCAATTATCAATGTGCCTCTAATGACCATGTTTCAACAAGGCAGAGCTATGTAAATTGAAATTGCGCTCATGAAGATTCTAATTGATTATGTTTTCTATTAGAATAACTGTATACTGTATACTGTTTGTAGATTGTATGCTTGGCATATAGTAAATCACTTTTGCATTGCACTGCATATAGCATAGTAGTACAGTAGTCGTTAATAATATAAACTTCCTGAGTTACACTGAACAGTAAATGAAATAATTTTAAAGCGGAGATGTTTACAAATTGGTACAATATGACCCCCAATTTATCATGATATCCTTTTTGATGTTTACTGTTTATAGCAACATTACTCTAATTGGAGTGTTACTACCTTTAACACATCATTACCCTTTTAATCAGTGCCAGTGATCTACCCTTTTGATCTAGTGAACCCGGACCAAACTTACAAAGAATAAGTCTCCGTAAGTCTTGGTGTAAATTAACATCAAAGACAAATTGTGTATCAGCCCTCTACTGTATGCCACGGATAGGACAGCCTAATCATGTTGTCCGTTGGTGTCATGTAACTTTGCTCAGGCAGAACATGGCTGAAGGTCAAGCTTAAAATTCTGCATAATATCTTGTCATATCAGCGTTAAACATGCCCACTGCCAAGCCCTTTAGGGCCCTTGCTACAGCTCAAATCCCCCCGTCACAGGCATGCAAATCTCCCTGACAAGACAAATCACACCCTTTGATTAAACATCTTCTTTTTGGATAAATTCGTCATTAGTGAGATACTCAGAATAGTTGATTACATAGATCTAGTAATCCTATTGAAATGCATAATTAGCAACATTTCCCCCCTCTTCCTGAGGTAGAAAATGGAGGGAAAGAAAGAGCTGTGATTAGCACGGCACAATGATCTCTCATTATCGTTCAATCTAGCAACACACATTACCAGACACACAGACCGGGATTACCACTGTATTATGGCTTAGTTCTGGAAATAGCCCCTAGGTAACTGTTTGAGAGCTGTGTTGTCATTGAGGTAAATGTCAGTGGATGACAGATATGTTCTTCACATTGCATTCTCAAGGAGATCAAACAAATGTGACAGACATCGGAGGTCGCACCAAGAAGGTCAATGATTTCTCAGACCTTTTTATGTGAATCCCCTTGAATATTGCTTTGTCTTTTCTTTTGCCAGCCTATCCAGAATCACTCAGATCAGAGATTCTGCTTTGACAGTCACGGACCACTGTGGTGGAGAGAATACACTAGTCACGCTTGAAGACAACAGAACCATACACCATATGGACCACACACCATATACTGTCTACAGTAAATCTTCACTTAGAGGGAAGACTGAAGGGATGGTGATGTTCTCCCGTGTCAGTTTTCTAGGCATATTATAGAGACAAAGGTTTATAAACTCAGCAAAAAAAGAAACGTCCTCTCACTCTCAACTGCGTCTATTTTCAGCAAACTTAACATGTGGAAATATTTGTATGAAAATAACAAGATTCAACAACTGAGAAATGAACTGAACAAGTTCCACAGACATGTGACTAACATAAATGGAATAATGTGTCTCTGAACAAAGGAGGGGTAAAAAGTAACAGTCAGTATCTGGTGTGGCCACCAGCTGCATTAAGTATTGCAGTGCATCTCCTCCTCATGGACTGCACCAGATTTGCCAGTTCTTGCTGTGAGATGTTACCCCACTCTTCCACCAAGGCACCTGCAAGTTCCCCAGACATTTCTGTGGGAAATGGCTCTAGCCCTCACCCTCCGATCCAAATGGTCCCAGACGTGCTCAATGGGATAGAGATCCGTGCTCTTTGTTGGCTATGGCAGAACACTGATATTCCTGTCTTGCAGGAAATCATGCACAGAACGAGCAGTATGGCTGTTGGCATTGTCATGCTGGAGCATCATGTCAGGATGAGCCTGCAGGAAGGGTACCACATGAGGGAGGAGGATGATGTCTTCCCTGTAACGCACAGCGTTGAGATTGCCTGCAATGACAACAAGCTCAGGCCAATGATGCTGTGATACACTGCCCCAGACCATGACGGACCCTCCACCTCCAAATCGATCCCACTCCAGAGTACAGGCTTTGGTGTAACGGCCATTCCTTCGACGATAAACGCAAATCCGACCATCACCCCTGGTGAGAAAAAACTGCGACTCGTCAGTGAAGAGCACTTTTTGCCAGTCCTGTCTGGTCCAGCGACGGTGGGTTTGTGCCCGTAGGCGACGTTGTTACCGGTGATGTCTGGTGAGGACCTGCCTTACAACAGGCCTACAAGCCCTCATTCCAGCCTCTCTCAGCCTATTGCGGACATTCTGAGTACTGATGGAGGGATTGTACGTTCCTGGTGTAACTCGGGCAGTTGTTGTTGCCATCCTGTACCTGTCCCGCAGGTGTGATGTTCGGATGTACCGATCCTGTGCAGGTGTTGTTACACGTGGTCTGCCACTGCGAGGATGATCAGCTGTTCGTCCTGTCCCCCTGTAGCGCTGTCTGAGGCGTTTCACAGTACGGACATCGCAATTTATTGCCCATGCCACATCTGAAGTCCTCATGCCTCCTTGCAGCATGCCTAAGGCACGTTCACGCAGATGAGCAGGCACCCTGTGCATATTTCTTTCAGTGTTTTTCAGAGTCAGTAGAAAGGCCTCTTTAGTGTCCTGAGTTTTCATAACTGTGACCTTAATTGCCTACCGTCTGTAAGCTGTTAGTGTCTTAATGACCGTTCCACAGGTGCATGTTCATGAATTGTTTATGGTTCATTGAACAAGCATGGGAGACAGTATTTAAACCCTTTACAATGAAGATATGTGAAGTTATTTGGATTTTTACAAATTATCTTTGAATGACAGGGTCCTGAAAAAGGGACATTTCTTTTTTTGCTGAGTTTAGGTCTTTGCAATCAGCACCATCTTCTCAGATCGTAGCATGTACATTGACAGTGATGCCAATAGGGGGCACAAGGGCACGTCACCTCAGATATATCCTTTTTTTCCAGTTGTTTAATTAATTTCTAAACATTTTTAAGCCCACTTTTTTTCATAATTATTTATAATAAAATCTGTCAGCTGTATTTTGTGGAAGGGGACACACTGACTGGACCAGGCAAAGAGTTCCTCCCTATTCTCCCTAGTAAGTGGTTCCTTACAAGTTGCACAGAGAAAATATACACTAGATATTCCAATGCAGTATAGTCAGTGGAGGAGGAGATAGTGTAGAGTGACACACACAGCATTTCATTTTGATTTTAGCTGCCGGTGATGGGCAGGACTCGCTGGAGGTATATTTGTTTATAAATCAATTTGATCAAGCTATGTAGCCTATTGATTCATTGTTGATGAATAAAAAAAATCTATGTTTTGTTTCTCTATAATACTAGCCACCTAGCAATTTCTTTAGTTAACCAGCTAGATAGGTTCCCCATCTCCCAACGTCATAACTAGCTACCAAGCCATTTCAGGCCATCAATAAAGTTAGAGTAGCTTGTCAAACTATCTTAGCTGGCATGCCTGCAGGCAAGGTTGCTAGAGTTTAGAAAAGCAAGCAATTACTAGATGTACTGAATAAGACTTAAAGTCCTTTCCATCTTTTACCTAGATTTTAGCAGAGATGCAGAGAAGCATAGTTTCTTAAACAATTTAACCACCTGTCAGAAAGATACAGAATCTGGCATCTTACGATGATCTCATTATATACCTACAGTATGTGTGTATTAATTATGGTGCCATAATATGTTGATTGATTGATGTATTGATGATGTGTGTTATGATCCAATGTACTGCGTTTTAATATGGATATAACATCCTAGGCATTTTAGTGTAGGATATTGAGATGTGTGATTTACAACAGTCAGAATGACCCCCTCTGGAATGTGTAGAATAGAATAAGGCATAACGATTACGCAGGAAAAAGCTTGCAGGAAAAAGGTAAAGAATTCGAAATTCTCCAACTTCCAGGTGCCCAGGCCCACTCTTGACCACCCCTCCTCCATCCTCACATACATCATGCACGCTCTAATAATCAATGATGCCCCTGTACATTGATATAGCTCCTTCTCAAATAGTGAGCTTTTAATGTCTGAAATGATCTCTTCCAATTTCAGACAGCCTTTCTACACAGCCCTGTCTTTGATGTGATCACATTAAATGTCACAACGATGGAAGAATGCTTTGAGCCAATGCCACCCCCAAGCGTTTGGCATGCTAGCCTATATATCCAAAAGGTTGAGTAGGCCTACAGGGTAATGTACACTGAGTATACCAAACATTATGAACACCTTACTAATATTGAGCATCACCCCCCGCCTTTTGCCCTCAGAACAGCCTCAATACATCGGGGTATGGACTCTACAAGGTGTCGAAGGCATTCCACAGGGATGCGGACCCATGTTGACTCCAATGCGTCTCATAGTTGTGTCAAGTTGGCTAGATGTCCTTTGGGTGGTGGACCATTGTTGATACACACAGGAAAGTGTTGAGTGTGAAAAACCCAGCAGCGTTGCAGTTATTGACACAAACCGGTGCACGTAGCACTTAATACCATAACCCTTTCAAAGGCACTTCAATCTTTTGTCTTGTCCGTTCATCCTCTGAATGGCACACATAAACAATCCATGTCTCAATTGTCTCAAGGCTTAAAAATCCTTCTTTAAGCTGTCTCCTCCCCTTCATCTACACTGATTGAAGAGGATTTAACAACATCAATAAGGGATGATATGTATACTCATTGATCACCGGCATTGTGGAACTGGAACCCATTACCTGTGTTTTCTAGCATCATAAAAAATCCAATGGACATTTTTTCAGGATGAGCGCTTATTCTGTTCACAAAATACTGTGATGTGATTTGCCTTTCTGAACAATTATGTTATCCAACTGAGAGTTAGCTTCACATAGTTTGGAGGTTAAAATAATTCTTATAAAATAGGTTTGGCGTTGGGGACCAAAATCAATGCTATCATATTGTTAGCTTGCAGTTTCGACTTGACAATTTGCCATATTTCTACCATTTTGTCTCGCCTTTATACTCTGTATAATTCCATTATTGAGCCAATAAAAGGAGGATTGATTCTAGTCTATTTCGATTTTTTATTTGATTTGTAAGGACAGAGAACATTTCACTGTGTTATCAGGAATAGAATTGAAGCACTGATGCTTTAAGAAATGTGTTCAGAATCTGGGATCTGTAGATGTGTTGTTTCAGGTCGTAAAATATGTTCTGATACTGGAATATAGATACTAGGTTCAAAAGACATCCTTCTTTCCCCAGTTTGTGTTGCTGACGAGTTAAGCTTCTCCGTCATAGCCAGAAATAAAACATGCATCAGCAACAAGAGACATTGATTTATTAAAGTCTTGTTGGCGTTTTTAACCCTCTACAAACTTTTCCATTACCCAGGACAAAAGTGAAAGTGTTGAAGCAACTTCTTCATTGAGTGTTAGGCCTACATTTTCCTCTTCTGTTTTTAAGACAAGGTAGACTTTTGCATTATCGCATAGACTATTTGGCCTTTTGATTTGAATGTAAGCTCAGTCGAGAAGATGTACAGTTTTGACTATAAAATCATTCATAGTAGATAGATAGTGGATCTGCTATAGTTCCTATCACTGTATGCATTTGTCACCAGGTTCCATGGTTTATCTTCTCTGTTTTATGTGATGCACTGTGCTGTATCTGGTTCTACCCTCCTCTTGGAAAGGGTTGTATGTAGCTTCTTTACTGTGATGGCATTTGACAACTCTCCTAACCCATTCCTCGACTGTCTGTCAGAATCCTCCTTTAAAACATCTCCCTCTCCCTCTTAACTGATACTCTACTCTATGATCATCTCTCCTCTCCTCCCCTTTCCTTTCCTCCCTCCTCCAGGCCCATGTTCTGCTGATAGTGCAGTGAAATTCTATGCTCCTGGCGACTGTAGCCCCTCATGTCCAGCCGGCTGGCTGCATGGATCACTGTGCTTCCACGCCGGCAACCATACAAGAGAAATCAGGTCATTGAGTATTCTGAGCTGCAGGAGGCACTAAGCCTCAACCTTTTTATCTCTATCGTGTTTACGTCCATGTCTGTTCAGGGATCCACAGCCTGGTGGGAATGGGGCTCCAGCAGGACCCCCTGCACCACAGCCCACTCAGAGGACCCCGACGGCTGGCACTGCCAAGGCCAGGATGGGGGTGGGTGTGACAGGAGATGGAGGTTTTTGAGTTTTACCCTGCAGTGATACGGCTCGTCTGGATGTCTTCCCAGTCCACTTTTCATCCAACACACACTCACACACACATACTCACACCCACAAAGAAACACACATAAGTCATGAAACATTTATCCCATCATGCATGTTTGTCCATGGAAAGTAAGGTAATGTTTCACATATAGTTTCAAAGGGACCCAGTTAAGATTCTGGAAGGGACAAATAAAACAAAATCTTTGCATTTTAGAAAAGTCAGCCTCTTGAATATAATATTAGACAAACAAAAAATGGCCTACTTTTTTGTTTTTTATTAATCTGAATTATTGCAAGCCACTACACATCTCCAATTAAACATGTGTATGCACAGGTTCTTTTTCTTTTGAATTTTCTTTGAAGATGTTTTATTTCATGTACATTATCACTACTAAATGACTTGCCTTACTAAATTATTCCTTGTGCTATCTTACACAAAGCTCTGGTTTCATGTCTAGCTCCTCATCATGGTTCTCTATGGGGCCTTAGTCTTGTTTAGGGTCGATGCACAATATATACTGGTCTGCTCTTTCTCCGCCCTAGTTATCAATAAATGAAGTTCTCACCTAAAGACTTCTCCCTCGAAAAACAAGCATTTGACATCTGGAGGATCACTGAGTTGTTTGGCCATAATGTTAAGTAGGTTGTTCTGTTGGTTTTCCACCCAACCGTTGCCCCATTAGATTGAATCTTTCCTTACATGTTTGTCTAACAGCTGTACTTTTCCGTTTGTTATCCACATGAAGATGTTATTGCCTAAATGCATTTGTGGTCATTGCATTTAGTCTCACCAGCATATGTACATTCTTCTCACCTGAACACTACTTCAAAGGTAGTAACTTGCTCTGTCTCTTTTCTCATCTCACATGGAACTACCCCCATGCTTGTTCTGACCTCTGACATGCCCTTTTCAATCTAACAGGTTTTAGTTGAATGTTAGGGAATAATAAGGATTTTAGAAGATAAAAAATATAATGAACAAAAATATAGATGCAACATATAACAATTTCAAGGATTTTTTCATGTAAGGAAATCAGTCTATTAGAATAAATAGACATTAGGAATTAATCTATGGATTTCACGTGACTGGGCAGGGGTGCAGCCATGGGTAGACCTGGAGGGAATTAGCCCACCCACTGGGGAGCCAGGCCCAGCCAATCATAATGAGTTTTTCCCCACAAAATGGCTTAATTACAGACAGAAAACACCTGTCAGGTGGATGGATTATCACAAATGTGTGCACAGAATTAGAAAGAAATAAGCTTTTTGTGCATATGGAACATTTCTGCGATTTTATATTTAAGCTCATGACACATGGGACCAACACTTTACATGTTGCGTTTATATTTTTGTTCACTGTATTGCATGTAAACATCTTAAAGTAAAAATATTTGTTTATAAGAACTAACAGCTGCAAATATAGTGCATGTGAACATATTTAAGTAGACCACACTGCAATGTCAATATTCCAGGAACATAGGCCAAGCATTGCACAACATGTTTTGCTAAATATCTACAGTACAATTGATTGACATTGTATGCTTAAATGGCACTGTGTATTATGAAAACCTGTTGTGGGAACTGCACAATTATCTTCTGAGAGCTGTAATTAGTCTTTTTAAACCATTTTGGAAACAATTATTTTATTGGACAATACCCAAGTGGATGATGACAGTGGGGCAGAGGACAGTGTGGGCTACTTTTCCCAACAGTCGGTTATAGGCCTATAATCAAACAGTTGTAGCCTATTTTCAGCAGATGCATTTTGAGAAGCATGTTCACCCCTGGGTTCTCTCTTGCTGGGCAGCAATGACATGGACAAATGCAGTTGTGTTTTGTCATTTCTCCGAAGATCTTGCATGTCTCTTATGGAACAGTTTATGAAACATAAATCTATTTGTGCCATTTTGGCATAGTCTGTGAAATGGCCAAATTGAACTGTACATTTGTTTCTTCCATAAATAGCATTTACTTGGAATCCGAGAAAGCATCACATCTTTTGTTTCCAAGATGTTGTAAGATCTCTCTTTTATTGTCCAGACAAGGTGGACAGAAAAGTGAAAAGTAATCAGTTTGTCAAGGGCAAAAAAGAATATCCAAATAATCAACTGCCAGTGACTCTGGAAAGAACAGGGGATAATTATGTCTGAGTAACTCTTATATAGATGAACATGACCGACCATTATGAGTGTGTGTGTGTGTGTGTGTGTCTTTTTTTCTGTCTGTACTACTGTGTGTCTGTGTCTGTGGTTTTGTTGATGTGCAGGACAGTGGGGATCCCAAAGACTTTTATTGCCAAGGCAGATTGAGGTTTGGCCTCCTTTTTTGAGTTGAGAGACTTGTTTCATAATTAAAAGCACTCTCCCATAGGTCTGCTCCAGATGTGATAGTGAACATGCTGGCCTCTTCTATGCCACTGAGAGAGATGCTGGAGACAGCCAGACATCTTTAAATGTTGTACAGAGGCCTTGGTACCAAGGCATATTTCAATTATTTTGAACCCCCTCAAGATGTATGTGGACCTTAAAATAAACATGGTATCTGACTTGAGTCTGTCTAGTATCTATAGTGCAGTAACTGTAAAGGAACTCTAAAAAGCAACAGATTGGTGCTTGTAGTGTTCCAATCAATTAGCATGTCAAAAGCATCATTATTCATAATTAACTTGTATTACATCAAGTAGGCACTTAAAGTGTGCCTACGCTCTTTATTATTCCAAAGTTCGTTTTTTTCTTTTTTGGGGGGGGGGGCAATTGTTTGTGTGTGTGTGTGTGTGTGTGTGTGTGTATGATGTCATGTGTGTGTGATTGCATGTGTGTGTGATTGCATGTGTGTGTGATTGCATGTGTGTGTGATTGCATATGTGCGTGTGCATATGTGCATGGTTGGGGAGTAGCTGATTACATGTAGTCTGATTACAAAAAAATTGTAATCAGATTAGAGATACTTAGAGATACTTTTGAAAAATTTAATTATTATTTATTGGATTACTGTTAAATTCAGAAAAGCTGTTTGCAGGGGGGAATAAGCATTATGACACCTTTCTGTTTTCTCAATGACATTCAATTCAGCATTGAAAAAGGTGCAATTTTAAATTTGTTCCACCTGAGCAAGTCTGACCACAATTCAGAGATCACTATGATGACACACCAAATGGGTTTGATGGATCCTTTTTGTCTTTTTCTAATGCCTCGTAAGGAAAAAGTAATCAAAAAGTAACTGAAAGTAGTCCGATTATGTTACTGAGTTTGTGTAATCTTAAAGTTATGTTACTGATTACAATTTTTGTACAGGTAACTGGTAATGGATTACATTTAGAAATGACCCAACCCTGCGCACATGTGTGTGGTTAGAATATCTCTGTGTGTGTTCAGTATGTGATATATTCAGGTCTTTGTGTGTATGGGTTTGTATTCCATGTGTTGTGTGTGTGTGTGTGTGTGTGCGTGTGTGTGTGTGTGTGTGTGTGTGATAAAGTGCTGTTTTTTTATTATTGTTCTCCTTCACATTACAGTCCCAAAGACAGATGACAGTTGTAGTTGGCGGATGATTCAGTGAGTCTCGCTGGGAACTTATCCGTGGAAATAGCAATAAGGAATTTATGAGCACTAACTATGCTACTTGTAAATTCACATTTCTGAAAGATATACTGCACTGGCCTGTACCGCCATCCTCACTCACTTTGATTCATATCAGTGGCTGAATACAGGATTAGAAACCACTGATTATTTTATTATTCTATGGAGCCATAGGCAGTCAGGGCTGAATTAGACTAATGTTTGGACATGACTGCCAGAGAATAGGGGAGTAGGAGCAGAGAACAATATTGGCCTCTACTGATCTTTTGAAAGATTTGTATAGGACACAATGCCTTTAGGGGTGCCATCAATAGTATGTAAAGTAAATGAACTGTTATGGCAAACACAGTAAACAATATGCATTTCAATGGACATAACACCATAACTGGCTTTTTTTTTTTTTTAAGGGTCAAGACTCTGCTGTGGATGTATGCCCTACCTTGCCTTCAATTAATCACATGTAAACTCATTAGTATAACTGTTAGATTATGCACCCTGTGAGAATGAATACATTGGTGGCATCGTATACTGTAGCTGGTCGTTGTGTTTAGCATGTTCTTGAAATGGTGTCGGAGAGCCAGCTCTACCTCATTCAACTTGCTCTGTACACTCTTAGAAAAAGTGTTCCAAAAGGGTTCTTCGGCTGGCCCCATGGGATAACCCTTTGTGGTTCCAGGTAGAACCATTTTGAAGAGATCAACTGATCTGCTGGTTTATCTTGGTGGATTGTCCGTTGCAATCAAGAAATCCAGTGGTATCCTGCAGGAGCGAGTTAAGTTCTGCCTGTTCATTACAATCGAACCCAAGTGTTTGTGCAGCCTTTTATAAATTAAAATAGCCCTACTCCACTGTCCTCTAAAGTCCAATGTTTCATATTAATGTAGGAAATGTGGGGTCATCTGTTATAGAGTTGGAGGTGTAGAGCTGTCTGGTCTCTCCTCATGCAGTACAGTATGATTCTTCCTCCTGATTTTGTTCCTCCGTGGAGGACCCATTATGTGCTTGGCTCGCACAAAGGAAAACAGGCCCTGTGTGACTCCATTATTCATTTCTTAATTTCACATTGGCAGAGTAATTGAGAAATAATGTAAGGGCGGGAGATACCTGGACAGAAAGCAAATGAAACGCTCTGTTCTCATGGAAATTATGGAAGTTTACTTTGGTGTGGTGGTGAATAACAAAATGTTAACTCTCATACCCCACCCCCACACCACACTTTGCTTTTGTCTGCCAGGTTTATGGAAGCTTCTGGTTTTCTCTACTGGAAAATATGACATTTTCCAGAGTGATCACTTTCCTTTGCATGACTGGTTGTGTGTCATTTGATGTCCTCGAGGGAAAGCAGGAGATGATAAAGCTGGTTGTTTAAAGACAGTCTAAACACAAAGCTCCTCCGTGACAGATCCACACTCCACACTGACTCTAAGGCTGATTGAATGACTTTCTTTAGCTTTTTGTATCCTTTCCATGTGATTTCATTTATTAAGCATTGCTAATTAAAAATATATATTCATACCATCTCTCGGATCAAAGTACCATCCTAATGACTGGTAATCAATAAATTAATATTACAAAGGATCACAATGGTCATTTTTACTACATTTCTGATAATGATTTAAGCATATGACTAATAAGGTCTATATGCACAAGCTGTGGTGAATTCTCATCTACGTAAGTAAGGGATAATCAACGAGGGGCTATGCGTTCTATGGAAAATAATGAACGATGTGGATTTGTTCCACAACGTGCTAGCGGAGTGAAACTAATCTTACACAGAGTTGCATTATTTTTCAGAGAACGCATAGAGCCACGAGTTGATTATCCCTTTTATACCATGGCTATACTTCAAATGTGTCTCTAAAAGTGTGTTCAACATCCACTGAAGTAGCTAGGAGGTTTACTAGATAGAGACAGTAGTTGCCTTGGTAACCAAACAAACAGACTTGCTAGTTTAGCGAACCATCAGTCCTAGCTTGTTATTATGAACATCTAATTCAACAATGCCAATGACGTTTTCAATTCGACTTTTGCTTTCAATATGAGCTCGAACATGTAAGAATTCACTATAGCCATTGAAAATTACCACGCAAATATACTGTGCGTTATAGGGAAATAATGCACGCTTTAGAATGCCCCTCAAGCCGATCAGAAACGTATCAACAATGCCATGGTATAATTGAGTGATAATGCCCTCGAGGCCGGTGTTTGGAGGATGTTCGTCGAGGTCCTGAAAAACCGTACCAATATATCCTCCAAACACCCGCTTCAAGAGCATGATCACTTTTATACAACTGGTTACCAGCTATTTAAATAATGATTTACATATTTTAATGATCATGTTATTTTGATTAATTTATTAATGTTATTTCATCCTTCCACAAGATTTAGTTCCGACACAAATCTAGGGTTGCTACCCAAGCCGGCTGGTCATTCGTTCTATCGGTTCGGTTGCCAGAGACGTGTCCCAGTCGTTGTCTTTTTGTTCTGTATCTATGGACGCGACTCTTTCGTTCGTTTTAAATGTTCCATTGCCATACTGACTGGCAACGTTCTTATAAAAACGATGCCAGCTGATTCTTGAGTTCAACTGACTGAGAAACGCCTGTCTGTCTCCTCCCGACTCCCAACACCTTCATTACTATGGGACAGCTGGAGATCGAATTTGAATATTAACCATGTTGCAAATGTCAGAGGGACAGACAGCAATGGTTTTACAAATCTCTGCTGTTGAAAACTAAATGTTGGTCTAAAATAAATGTGAGATAATGTCCAGATGCTTTTTATAGTAGAAACAACGTTTATAAATTGCTTGGCTGATGAGTGGATTGCACAGTCAGATGGAACAGAGTAAATAGGCATTTTAATGTCATAGATTTAGCCGGTCATAACTTGTCAATAGACACTGGCTGGAATGCGGTTTTAACCAATCAGCGTTCAGGATGAGACCCATCCCTTGTATAAGAATATTTATTTAATTGTTCCTTTCACTTACAGCAAGGTCATACACCCCATTCCAACCATGCTGCCTCAAGTTTGATTAAAAAAAATATATTCAGTAAATATGATACCTAGGGTCTTTATTCCCTCCCGTCTTGACACCAAATATAACACATTATAGTACAATAACTTGAGAAATTATATTTCCACAACGTTTGGTTATCATGTAGAATGTTGCCATACAAAAATAAAAATAAAATGTATTGTACACATAGACATATTTAGCAGATGTTATTGTGGGTGCATCCCATGTATTCTTAATAAGAGAGAGTGACACAATAAGCTCCAATAGATGTTGTTATTTCATTTTTTACAAATATTGTAAAGAATCAAAAGGCCCCCAAATATATAGATATTCATTAAACTGACAATTAAAAATATCTGATATTTTTTTTTGAAAATGACTCTATTCATGAGTTCCATAATGCAAATTCTATTAAGATGGCACCTTAAATAAATATATTTCCTGATGGCTCCCTACAGTCCCAAATTATATGTTTTATTCTTGTAATCCAAATGAAATGACTTACTTGGAGCATTCATTCATTCTGCCTGGCAGGCACATCTCGCCAGTGAATGCAAGTCTGAAATACAATACTGCTGGTGATTAGGCTTTTTAATGAGCAGGGCACAACTATAAACAGGTCAGACGGAGCAATTATCTTCCAGTTCAAGACTGTTAAATGGCTTAAACAATCACATTCACAGCATAAAGACTTTGACTGACAATTTCTACTAATGACCTATGGATATTCTCTCTGTAATGTAAATGGAACATTGGAATAGTTATTAGAATGATGCACATGGCACACAGCCCTAGGAAAGAAAGAAATAATTTAAATAGTGTCATGTCTTTTCAATTATCAAAATGTGTTATTCGAAACTGCAGGAAATGGTTATGTGTGTCCAGCGAGAGTTTGTGTGTTAGTATATGTGAGAGAGAGAAAGTTGTGCTTGCACGTGCTCTTGTGTGGCAATGGTCTAATGCCCTTCCCGCAGTGGGCTCTGTCTGTGGGGGGCAGCGCTGCTGATTGCTCCTCTTTCATCAGCCTGTCATGGCTGGACCTCAGGAGGACCTCACGCTGGCCCAGTGACCTCCACTTCTCTATGTCAACCTTCCCCTCTTGTTGAAACTCCTCTCCCTCTGGACAGCACAGGGAAAGTTCACCTTGTCTCTCTTAGCAGCTGTTTGAATCAAACCCAGTGTGTTGATTTTTATGTTGGGGTCGACTTGGCTCAGTATATCCAACCCATATACTGTACCACGCAACCAAGACACTCATTAAATGTGAATCAATCATCCATTCATATGTCATAACATTTATAGATTTACACTTAATTAATTACTATTGATATGTACAGTTTATTAACATTTGTAGTACAGATCCATTATGTCTCCTCACATACAGTATTCCAGTGCAGTGCAAACAGACATCCATTTACCGGTGCTATCGTCAATGAGACAGTGAGTGAGCTGACCACTGGTCTGCTTTGTCAACTGTCAACGGCAGGGAGATTCTACTAAGCAGAGAGGCCTGAGGTTATTGAGTCTTTTTGATAGTGTCAGAGCATGTAAGGCCTGTAATCTATCTCTTCAGCTTTTCACTGGGATAGGCTCCTCACCCATCTCTCAGTCCCAGACCTTCTGGGCCAGTAGTTAGTTAATCATGCTAGCTAACTCCTCTGTTACAGGCTGCTACAGTCTCATTTTAGCAGAGTTGGGTCAATATGAGTAATGACTTCGTCACAATAGACTGTCTGACATCTAAAAGTGACAGTTACTTTGGAACTATGTTGACAGATTAGAAGAGTGTTATTAGAGCCTTTGATATTGACCCCAACCCTGACAGGTACTGTACACAGTATAGCTATTTTGTTTGAGACATGTGTCTGTGAAAAATAATCTCTACAGCCTTATTGTATCATTGATTTGTCGTTTTTGCAGAAGTTAACATCTCGGCTCTACTTTTGATGTTGGTTCTGTGACCTTTAGAGTAGAATCGTGAGGTGGTAAGGGATCATAATGAGTGACTAGCAGTATGCTTTATTACTAGCATATCTCTTAGCTCTTCACAGATGCAACCCGGTGATTGGGCACTCTTTACTGTCAACACACTCCCTCATGCTAATTAGCATAGATACTTTAAAAAAATTATATATATAAATATATTTAACCTTTATTTAACTAGGCAAGTCAGTTAAGAATGAATTTTTATTTACAATGAAGGCCTACCCCGGCCAAACCTGGATGACATTGGGCCAATTGTGCACCGCCCTATGGGACTCCCATCACGGCCGGATGTGATATAGCCTGTCATACTACAGTGCATTTGGAAAGTATTCAGACCCCTTGAATATTTCCATATTTTGTCACGTTACAGCCATATTCTAAAATCTACACACAATACCCCATAATGACAAAGTGAAAACAGGTTTTTATACATTTTTGCTCATAAAAAAAAAAATCTAAGTAAATACCTTGTTTACAGAGCAACAACCAAGCCATGAGGTCGAAGGAATTGTCTGTAGTGCTCCAAGACAGGATTATGTTGAGGCACAGATCTGGGGAAGGGTACCCAAACATTTCTGCAGCATTGAAGGTCCACAAGAGCACAGTGGCCTCCATCATTCTTAAATGGAAGAAGTTTGGAACCACCAAAACTCTTCCTTGAGCTGGCCGCCCGGCCAAACTGAGCAATCAGGGGAGAAGGGCCTTGGTCAGGGAGGTGACCAAGAACCCGATGGTCACTCTGACAGAGCCCTAGAGTTCCTCTGTGGAGATGGGAGGACCTTCCAGAAGAACAACCGTCTCTGCAGCAATCAGGCCTTTATAGTATAGTGACCAGATGGAAGCCACTCCTCAGTAAAAGGCACATGACAGCCCGCTTGGAGATTGACAAAATGCACCTAAAGGACTCTCAGACCATGAGAAACAAGATTCTCTGGTCTGATGAAACCAAGATTGAACTCTTCGGCCTGAATGCCAAGCGTCACGCCAGGAGGAAACCTGGCACCATCCCTACGGTGAAGCATGGCGGTGGCAGCATCATGAAGGGGGGATGTTTTTCAGCAACAGTGACTGATCAGGATTGAGGGAAAGATGAACGGAGAAAAAGAGATCCTTGATGAAAACCTGGTCCAGAGCGCTCAGAACCTCAGACTGGGGCGAAGGTTCACCTTCAAACAGGACAACGACCCTAAGCACACAGCCAAGACGACGCAGGAGTGGCTTCGGGACAAGTCTCTGAATGTCCTTGAGTGGCCCAGCCAGAGCCCAGACTTGAACCCGATCAAACATCTCTGGGCAGACCTGAAAATAGCTGTGCAGCGACGCTCCCCATCCAACCTGACAGAGCTTGAGAGGATCTGCAGAGAAGAATGCAATAAACTCCCCAAATGTAGGTGTGCCAAGCTTGTAGCGTCATACCCAAGAAGACTTGAGGTTGTAATCGCTGCCAAAGGTGCTTCACAAAGCACTGATTAAAGTGTTCTTTATACTTATGTAGATGTGATATTCTGCTTTTAATTTTTGTATCATTTAGCAAACATTTCTAAAAACCTGTTTTTGCTTTTTCATTATTGGGTATTGTGTGTAGAATGATGAGGAAAAAACAAACAATTTCATCCATTTTAGAATAAGTCAAGGGGTCTGAATACTTTCCAAATGCACAATACATATCTTCCTATGCATATTTACTGATGGACAGTAAATATTACATTTTCGGTCCTCAAGGACAAATTTTAGTGTTTGTGGAAAAGTAAATGTGCATATGGTTTCTATCTTCAGTGAGAACTGTGTGGTGTAGTGAAACTCATATTATGTGGAGCCATCCCCCTACCTCCCCCTGCTCTTCCTGTGGCCAGCAGATTCTACCATGTTTGATTAGAGTATTAATAGCCACAGACAGTCTTGGCAGTCACAGCAGTTATTGATGGGAAGTTATGAATCTGACCTCTCAGCTTTTTAGCTGATTGCATTATGTTTGATTAGAATACAAATAAAAAATTTAAAAAAATACAGATTTTTAATTCGATAGCAACATTTTTGTTGAATGGCATATTTTCTTAGTGTAATAGGACCGGATCACTTCCCCCTGTTCTTTATCAGGAAATTCTAAATATTCAGGGTTTTCACCATTCCACTCAGACACTCAGACCCTTCACTAGGTCCATCTGGTCTCAGATATTCCTGTTATTAATACAGCGACAGTCAGTTTGAGTCAGTCAGTACCAGCACTGATATCGCATTCATCAATAATGAAGCAAAGTAATAAAGTCGTACAAATCAGAGTTAAAAAGAACAGCTGTTAGCCTATTCATAATTTTGCTCCATATGAACCCCAAACTGAGATGAATAGGCAGAACCAGTAGGATACACAGAAGCTCAAAGGACACAGTTGGCAAAACTCTTCCAGCTCTGTTAGTCCCTCTGTCTCACATGAGGCACACTGTTGGCCTGTACAAATAATCCCAAAAAGCTTCCAACATTCTGTTTTCATTAAAGGTTTGAGAATAGGGCAAGTCCACGGAAACAGAATGATGCTGAGACTGATTTTTCACTTTAAAGTGTTTGTCAAACAAAAACGATTGCACAAGGACTAGTTTTAACTATTCCCAATGAAAATGTTACAAAAACACATTTACTTGAACAGATGCAAAGTTTGGTAACAGAATGACGGTTTGTGCTGTCATTCTGGAAATTGTTAAAAGTCATCCTTGTGCAAAGAGTTGTACGGTTTGTTTGACTTTGCAATCTTTGGTTTTTGTTTGACATACATTTTAAAGATAAACATCTGAGTCTCAGCATAATTATGTTACCGTGGAATTGCCCTATAGCAAAAGAGTGAAAGAATGAATAGGTGACTCCTATGCTTATATGTTATCTCTTTCCTGTCTCCAGTGATCAGGGAAGAATCTTTAAAGTGATCGGGTTGCGATGCCAGTTCAGCTTTAAAGGGAAGCTCAGTGGTGAAAGCTCCCCTCTCCCTTGACAGAATCCATGTACAGTACTTATGAATATGACTGTGACAGCGTGTAATTAGCTTTTTATGGACAGCGTTGTGGGTCATAACTTAGAACACCAGAGTGCTCAAAACTTTTTACTGCCTTCTCTGAAGTTTAACAATCTCCCACCTGTATTCCTGCTGGACTCATCTCGTACCTTTTCAGTTGTCATAAAGGTGCTCTTCTCCTCCGTAAACTGGCCTCCTATAGGGGGGAACACATGGTTAATAAACCTCTTCCCGTCACACACAGGTGTTGGGCCAGAGATGGGCCTCGCCTCTGAGCAGATTTTGCAGGAGCCGATTGGAACAGTAGCATTAATCAATGGTATTTTGGGCTGTGTATTAATTAAACTGACACATGGCACAGAACCGCATGGGCGACATGCTGGCTCCACTGTGTGCCAGGGATATAAAAATCAGTCTGGGATATTAAAATCAATCTGGTTGGGTTTATTTCTCCTCAGACAAACATAGTTCCTTTAGAGAAGCATTTCAACTCACTGTGTGAATAACTGAATATTTCTAGCTGTTTACTCCTTTTTCCTTAACATTTTCCAGGGATGCATGATTTGTCAAATTTCAGTAGTGCATTTGCAACATTTTCAACCATGCTCTGATTCTACATCTGTCATTTTTTATTTCATATCGCTAAGGCCCCTTTCACAGAGTATGACACAGATGGAATGGGATATCATAAGAGCTGTTTATTGTACGTATGCAAATGCTTGTGACTGTGTTGTGTAATGCAGGGTAATCTCTCTTCATTATGAGTCCGGAGGAATTGCAGTTTTGGCAGTTCGCTCTTCACTGGTTTGAAAAACGCATGTATGGATTTCTATCCGTCTGCTGTTCTTGTTAATGTATGTTATTTTGTTCTAATGTCAGTATAATTCATTTTTATGTGCAGCAACAAGCACTCTCCAATTAATCAGTTAGCTTTTCAAAGTGCTATACAGTGCAACTTAACAGAATGCAAGTCCATAATGAAGTGCTTTATTATAGATTTTCTCATTTGTCTTTCTTCTTGCTTTTCTCTTTTCCTTTCAAGCTGTTGAGAAAAGAGGGTTCTTTGATATACATCCAGAAAAACATGAGCATCTGGGAGATGCAGAGATACAAAACACCATTTGAATTATTTGCCTTTGAAACTCCTTAATAAGCACTGTCTGTGAAAGTCAACAAAGTACCACCGAAGTTGACATGAGTTGTGTCTGGAGACTTTGTAGTTAGGGGACTCTTCAAACCGAACTGACCAGACACCCGTGTGTGTGCACGCAGGGTGTGTCTTTGTGTGTGTTCGTGTCTGTCTGTGTGCGTGCATGTCTGTGTCTGTGCGCGTGTTATCTGGTTTGTTTGGATGGCGAACATAAAGCATTCAGCCACCAGCCCGATGCAAGGTGCCAGGGTAGATTGCTTTGGCATGGTGAAGCATAATGCCTCTATTGGGCAAAATTATTATCACAAGCTGTATGCCTGTGATAAGCTGATCATAAATGGAGGGATTTATGATACCACATTAAGGAGCTGCATTTATTCATTCAACTATTATTTAGGATATAATGGGGAGTGGAAGATTTGAAGAAAAAAACATTCTAAAGTATATCAGCAGGAGGTAGCATTTGACAAGACAGGGAATGACATGACTCTTGGTTTTATCTGGAGCTTGGAGCGGATTTATTTACTGAATTGAGGAGAGATACGGGAGGAAGAGAAACCGCAAATGATCCAGAATCAAAATCATCTTTTTGTCAGCAGACAGACGAGCAGTGTAATATAATTATACATGTAGGGCTAAGCCGATAACGTCTCACTCGCTCCCTGAGGCTGTGTGAATCTGTTTTCACGAATGGAGCTTCTGGTACCTACTGCATGTTTGCATGTTTCTATCCATTACTTTGTCAGAGTTAATCACTTAAAACCTTTTGTCAATAGGGGGGCGCCATTTCGACTTTGTAAAAATTTGTTCCCAAATTAAACTGCCTCTTACTCAATTCTTGCTCGTACAATATGCATATTATTATTACTATTGGATAGAAAACACTCTCTAGTTTTTAAAACCGTTTGAATTATTTCTCTGAGTGAAACAGAACTCATTCTGCAGCACACTTCCTGTCAGGAAGTGAGATTTCTGAAATCGAGATCCTTGTTCTAGGGTCAGTTTATAAGTCCCCATGTAAGCTATGGGGCTACATGCACTGCATACGCCTTCCTCTAGATGTCAGTAAGCAGTGAGAATTTGAATGGAGTGGATTGCACCATCTGGGGCACTATAAAAGCTCATGGAACGGAAGGACCGTTCTTTTCAACGGGGCACCTGGCGCAAGAGGGACATCACAATGGCGTCCTGAAAAGCTTTCGTTTTAGCAGTTCTATGTCTCCGGCTCTGATTTAATTAGATTTTTGTCTTTAAAACTTCATAAGGTAGTTAATTTAAACCGACTTATAGCAGTTTATATCAGTTTATTGCGATTTTCTGGAATTTCTTTGTCTTGCGCTATCGCGAGTTGGACACCTCTCCGGTGGATGGGTAGCGTTAGCTGCTATTTCTACAGGAGAAGAGAACATCTTTCAACCAAAAGACGATTGTTCTGGAGAAAGGACACCTTGCCCAAGATTCTGATGGAAGCTCAGCAAATAGTAAGCAGTCTTTATGCTGTTAATTCGTATTTATGTTGACAAATGTCAAATAATAATTCCGCCATGAATTTCGGTGCGGTCTCGCTTTAGCGCACGCTGTATGCGTAGTAAGGTTAATTTAAAAAATCTAACACAGCGTTTGCATTAGGAACTAATGTATCTTTCATTTGCTGTCCAACCTGTATTTTTTTTGTCAAGTTTATGATTACTTATCGATTAGAATAGGTGCCTCTCCAAGATGGCGCCAGACAGATTGCTTGAAGTTTGGCCACTAATCACATTGTATAACCACGATTTGTGCCGCTAAATATGCACATTTTCGAACAAACCCTATATGCATTGTGTAATATGATGTTACAGGACTGTCATCTGATGAAGAATATCAAGGTTAGTCAAAAATGATATATCTTTTGCCTGTTTGTTACGATCGCTAACCTTTGCTGCTGGTAAATGGTTTGTGTTTCTGGCTATTGTGGTAAGCTAATATAATGCTATATTGTGTTTTCGCTGTAAAACACTTAGAAAATTGGAAATATTGGCTGGATTCACAAGATGTTTGTCTTTCATTTGCTGTACGCTGTGTATTTTTAAGAAATATTTTATGATGAGTAATTAGGTAATACACGATGGTCTCTGTAGTTATTCTAGTTGCTTTGGTGAGAGTTGTGATGGTGGCTGCAATGGTAAACTATGATTTATACCTGAAATATGCAAATTTTTCTAACAAAACATATTTATTGTATAGCATATGTTATCAGCCTGTCATCTGATGAACGTGTTTCTTGGTTAGTGGCTATTTATATCTTTATTTGGTCGAATTTGTGATAGCTACCTATGCAGGAAAAAAATGGTGGAGTAAAAAAAGTGGTGTCTTTTGCTAACGTGGTTAGCTAATAGATTTACATATTGTGTCTTCCCTGTAAAACATTTTAAAAATCAGAAATGATGGCTGGATTCACAAGATGTGTATCTTTCATCTGGTGTCTTGGACTTGTGATTTAATGATATTTAGATGCTAGTATTTACTTGTGACGCTATGCTAGGCTATGCTAGTCAGCTTTTTTACTGATGGGGGTGCTCCCGGACCCGGGTTTGGGAGGAAGTAGAAGTTAACCCAGTTACTGCAATGCTGTATTATTATCTCATTCAAAAAATGGACTGCTTTTTATACCTTTGGTTTGCATTCAGATACAGCATAAGGGCCTTTGGTCAGCCCTGTTGATGGCAAAAACAAGCAAACTTGTCATAAGAAGTCCTGACTAGAGGTCGACCGATTAATCGGAATGGCCGATTAATTAGGGCTGATTTCAAGATTTCATAACAATCGGTAATCGGTATTTTTGGACACCGATTTGCCGATTAAAAAAATTTAATACTTTCGTGTATTTGCCAGCAGCAGTTTATGACTTCAAGCCTATGAACTCTCGAGATTAGGCTGCTGTAACCGATGTGAAATGGCTAGCTAGTTAGCGGGGTGCGTGCTAATAGTGTTTCAAACGTCACTCACTCTGAGACTTGGGAGTAGTTGTTCCCCTTGCTCTGCATGGGTAATGCTGCTTCGAGGGTGGCTGTTGTCGATGTGTTCCTCGTTCGAGCCCAGGTAGGGGCGAGGAGAGGGACGGAAGCTATACTGTTACACTGGCAATAATAAAGTGCCTATAAGAACATCCAATAGTCAAAGGTATATGAAATACAAATGGTATAGAGAGAAATAGCCCTATAATTCCTATAATAACTACAACCTAAAACTTCTTACCTGGAAATATTGAAGACTCATATTAAAAGGAACCACCAGCTTTCATATGTTCTCATGTTCTGAGCAAGGAACTTAAACGTTAGCTTTTTTACATGGCACATATTGCACTTTTACTTTCTTCTCCAACACTTTTTATTTGCATTATTTAACTCAAATTTAACATGTTTCATTATTTATTTGAGGCTAAATTGATTTATTTATGTATTATATTAAGTTAAAATAAGGGTTCATTCAGTATTGTTGTAATTGTAATTATTACAAATATATATTTTTTTAAATTGGCCGATTAATCGTTATCGGCTTTTTTGGGTCCTCCAATAATCGGTATCGGTGTTGAAAACTCATAATCGGTCGACCTCTAGTCCTGACACCATAATTTTCTGACTTTTTAGACAATTTGTATTTTTATTTTAGAAAAATATATCATAGATAGCGACCACAGTGGGATTTTGTGAAGATTGTGAAAGGACTGTTAAAATAATCAGATAATCATTTGTTTCTGACAATGTTCAGTATAGAAACTTAGGACACTCCTCCATACATGAAAGCCTACACGTTTTTGTTTTCATTATGTGGGATACAACATTGCATCACTGCAGTCCTCTGCATCTAACCTGCTGAATAGATCCTTAGCAAACTTGGTGGGTGTATTGTGATGAATGCATTGTTGTTTACATCTTTTTAAGCCACTGAATAGTACATACTTTTCTCACTGATCTCTCTTGGGAAATGATGAATAGGTAAATAAAGGCATGCTGTCATTACAGAGATGTTATCCTCTGTGAGGTTTGCATATTGCTAAAAGATAAATTAACAATGACTGTATTGACCAATAGACTGCTTTATTTGTACCAGAAGGATGTTTGAAAGACTAGAACCCTGGACATGATCACAGAGGAAAAACCAGACCTGAGGATTAGTGTAAACAAAGTACAGATTGCATCACTGATCAATACAAATAGACAATTTTGGTTGGCACCCTGACATGCAAATACAAAGGCCACTTGTCAGCTGACAATGAGACAACCCCTAGTGTTCGCCAGCTCAACGGTGACCACCTCATACTGCTAGTGCTGATATTATACAAAGCTCCAGATTTCTAACTGAGTCTGTCTGACAGGCTAATTGCCCTGACAGCTCTTGTTAGAGATGTTTTATGGGTGTGCAGTGGAGGCGCCCAGAGTCAGGCCCACATGACTCCATGCCAGGCAGCCTGCTGGGCGGAGGGGGACAGGGAGGGGGGCAGAGGGGTTCAGGGGCAATCCCCTGGAGGGAGGGTGGGGGGGCGTTGAGCGCTGGGATTGTGCTTGGCGGTGGTCATTACAATGGTCAGCAGCTGGTGGGATGTTGGCATGCTGTCTGGTCCTCGTGTCCCCTTGACCCCACCGCTGCACGGTGCATGTAGATGAGGTAAGTGGCGCAGCAGTGAGAGGTCATGAGGCACTGTCATTAGAAGGGAGGTCAGAGAGCTATAATCGCTTACATCTTAAAAAGGCTGCTTCCTGACAGCAGCACCACAGGTAGTCATACATCATGGAACTGGCTGGCTGTTGAAGCCTGTTTACCCTCCCTTCCTCACTGTCTCTGGGCATTGTGTGAATCCATGCAGCACTGTTGCACTGCAATATATACACTTATAGTGGAAGAAATTGAGCATTTTTATACATTATAGATGTTTTAACTTGTATTATGGATAGCTATTATTTATTTAGCAATTTTTTTTTAAAGAAATGTTTGAACTGGTGTCCTGGTTGATCAGGCTGTGTTTGTATAATCTGTTAATGAATAATCCTGTGGTGTTAACAGGAATGAGAAGTTAGGAAACACAGACACCCCATTATAAATGTCTCAACAGGTTACACTTGGGTTTTACATCAACCACCTCTGTGATGAAAGCATCCATTTGGCTTATCAATAAAATATAAACAGGGTTGTACTTGCAGTTTGACTACCATTCGGTCTTCTCTCTAGCATATTCCTTCAACTAAATGGGTCAGATGTTGAAGAAGGTTGTGTATGCGCTTGCTCATGTGACTGTGTGTATTCTTTCTCTGTATCATCTTTCACAGGTGTTCATTCAAAACTCGCTTTGTTTTCTTACCTCCCTGTGTCTCCCCTGACTGGCTAGGATAGGATAATTGGTATCTGAGAGACTGTGTTTTCCCCTCCAACATGGTAAGCAAAATGTGCAACCCACAACAGCTGCTGTCTAACAAGCGGTGTGTGTGAATGCTGCTCTGTCTCAGCCTGTAGAGGTTAATGGGTTGGTTGGCTATGAAGCGAGACTGCGCCGCTTCTGAGGAGCCACTGTTTATTAATTGTGACCTCTCACATCCAGGGGTTCATGCCTGATAATGTATAACATGCATTATGGAAGATGGACCCATTTCAGAGCCAGCCCTCCTCCCGGATGCTTTCAGGGGTTGGGCGTGCATTTGTGTGTGTGACATGCATTATTGGAGAGACAGTGCGCTAATTCGTGTAACACGACAGAACGAGATGGAACGTAACGAGAGGAATGTGGCGTGGCGTCTCCTGACAGGCCTGCTTGTGGAAACGCCCGGAATTTAGTGCACAAATCTGGGGATGTCACAGACAGACGGCAAATAGCCTCTCTCTAAATGGTTTAACGTGACATCGGCCACCTCTGTGACAAAGGGATTTAAAAACAGACCCACGTCTCTCATCAATAGTCATCCATTGTTTTTGCAAAATTAACGAGAGCAACCACATTGTTCGTTCCCTTGCTATTCTCTGTTCTCCTCCAGGGCTGTTCCTTCATGAGAATGGGTCTATTAGACAGAGCCAATGTGGTTTGATGAAGAACAGTGCTGTCTGTCGAACTGGAGGAAGTGATCCTGACATGTATGCCCACTGGGAAGCATTAAGAGGCTGCTCATTTAATTAATTCCCCACAAACACAGCGATTAATTAACTTATTATGGATTGTTTCCCGCTGAAATGATGCTTCTTTGTTAGTGGTGCCTAAATCAAATCAAATGTTATTTAACACAAATGCTTACAGTCCTTTTCCAACAATGCAGAGTTAAAGATAAAAAATATATATATATATACAGTTGAAGTCGGACGTTTACATACACTTAGGTTGGAGTCATTAAAACTCGTTTTTCAACCACTCCACAAATGTCTTGTTAACAAATGATAGTTTTGGCAAGTCGGTTAGGACATATTTGTGCATGACACAAGTCATTTTTCCAACAACTGTTTACAGACAGATTATTTCACTTAGAATTCACTGTATCACAATTTCAGTGGGTCAGAAATGCCTTTGCCTTTAACCTGTCTAGGATCAGCGTGGCGCTAGCGGCACACCCCCCCCCCCCCCACTGAAAAACCAGTGCCGCGAAATTCAAAAAAAATATTTTTTTAAAATATTTAACTTTCACACATTAAAGTCCAATACAGCTAATGAAAGACACAGATCTTATGAATCCAGTCAACATTTCCGATTTTTAAAATGTTTTACAGGGAAGACACAATATGTAAAGATGTACATCTATTACCTAAAAACACATTAGCATATTCCACCATCTTTTATTTGTCCACCAACACCAGTAGCCATCACCAATTCGGCTAAACTAAGATATTTATAGCCCCTAACCAACAAAAAAACTCATTAGATGACAGTCTGATAACATATTTATGGTATGGGATAGGTTTTGTTAGAAAAAAGTGCATATTTCAGGTATATGGCATAGTTTACAATTGCACCCACCATCACAAATGGACTAGAATAATTACAATGAGCAACGTGTTTACCTAACTACTAATCATCAAACATTTCGTAAAAATACACAGCATACACGAATCGAAAGACACAGATCCTGTGAATACAGACAATATTTCAGATTTTCTAAGTGTCTTACAGCGAAAACACAATAAATCGTTATATTAGCGTAGCACATAGCACATAGCAGCCCAGCATTGATTCTAGCCAAAGTGAGCGATAAAAGTCAACATCGCCAAAAGATATTAATTTTTTCACTAACCTTCTCAGAATTCTTCCGATGACACTCCTGTAACATCACATTACAACATGCATATACAGTTTGATCGAAAATGTTTATATTTAGCCACCAAAATCATGGTTAGACAATGTGAAATGTAGACAAGCTGGTAAAGAAAACGTCCTTGCGCCACTTAGACAGTGATCTACTCTTATACATAAATACTCATAAACGTGACTAAAAAATATAGGGTGGACAGGGATTGATAGACAATTTAATTCTTAATACAATTGCGTTATTACATTTTTTAATTTATCCTTACTTTTCAATACAGTTTGCGCCAAGCGAAGCTACGTCAAAAAACATGGCGTCCTAAGCCACTAAAATGTTTCGACAGAAACACGATTTATCATAATAAAAATGTCCTACCTTGAGCTGTTCTTCCATCAGTATCTTGGGCAAAGGATCCTTTCTTGGGAGAAATCGTCTTTTGGTGGAAAGCTGTCCTCTTGCCATGTGGAAATGTCAACTACGTTCGGGATGAACTGAAAAGCGTTCCCAACTTTTCACATCGTTGCAAAAATAAATGTCCCAAAATCGCACTAAACGGATATAAATTGCTATAAAACGCTTTAAATTAACTACTTTGTGATGTTTGTAACTCCTATAACGAGTGAAAAGATGACCGGAGAAATATAACAGGCTAAACTAATGCTTGGAACAGGAGAGGGTCGGTGTCTTCCACGCGCGTTACGCAGCAAGAAAAGACTTGCTAGCTAAAGGTTTTTTTCATTTGTAGTGCCTGTGAACGAGCAATCGAGCCCGTTGGAATCGTCATCACGTAAAGGCATCCAGGGGAAGACGTAAGAAGTGTCCGTATAGTCATAGCAACGACAGTGCCCGTTTAAATGACTTCAGAAAAGTGGCCAACGTTTCTCAAATCTGACTCCATGTCAGGGAAATTGCTGTAGAATGGGCTCTGTTCCACTTAGAGACAAAATTTCAACTCCTATAGAAACTATAGACTGTTTTCTATCCAATAATAATAATAATATGCATATTGTACGATCAAGGATTTTGTGGGAAGCCGTTTAAAAAATTAGCCACATTAGCATAAATAGTCTAAACAGCGCCCCCATCCCCAACAGGTTAAACAGCTTGGAAAATTCTAGAAAATGATGTCATGGCTTTAGAAGATTCTGATAGGCTAATTGACATAATTTCAGTCAATTGGAGGTGTACCTCTGGATGTATTTCGAAGCCTACCTTCAAACTCAATGCCTCTTTGCTTGACATCATGGGAAAATCAAAAGAAATCAGCCAAGACCTCAGAAAAAAAATGGTAGACCTCCAGACTTCAAACGCCGGAAGGTACCATGTTCATCTGTACAAATAATAGTACGCAAGTATAACACCATGGGACCACGCAGCCGTCATACCGCTCAGGAAGGAGATGCGTTCTGTCTCCTAGAGATGAACGTACTTTGGTGAGAAAAGTGCAAATCAATCCCAGAACAGCAAAGGACCTTGTGAAGATGCTGGAGGAAACAGGTACAAAAGTATCATTGGTGTGTAATGATGGCTGTCCTTCATGGGCTAATTACGGGTTTTGTAGCCAATACGTAATGTAGAATGATTAAACAAAGTTTGCTTGCCTTCTAGAGTGTCTGAGGATTTCACAGAAACCGAACATGACTGGGTGAAACGAGGTTTAGCTGGTTAGAGTTCATAGATTGTTTTGTTGCCAGAGTCGGAATTCATGTGAAACGCTGTATACAACATGGATCGTGTAAGGAAATGAAAATAGATTTTATCAAACAAAACTATGCTACATTTTATCTCTGGAACCCTCAGGATGACAAATCAGTGCAAGATTACTGAATGTAAGTACATTATATACCGTCAGAGTTGAATGTATCAAATTAGTTGCCTTGATAAGTGTTTTGTTGTTGTGCACTATCCTCAAACAATAGCATGGTATTTTTTCTCTGTAATAGCTACTGTAAATTGGACACTGCAGTTAGATTAACCACAATTTAAGCTTCCTGACCATATAAGACTTTTCTCTGTCCCGGGAAGTTGGCTTTTGTTTGGAATGCCATTCTAGTCAAATATTGCATATTGAGCAGCAACTTTCCCGATTTCTGGACACTGATCTAGGAGTTAAACCAGGGAGAAACACTTGGAACATGTCACGACTTCGACCGAGGCAGGCTCTCTTTCCCGTTCGGGTGGCGTTCGGCGGTCGTCGTCACCGGCCTATTAGCTGCCACTGATCCTTTTCTCCCCCTCCCTATGTGTTTATTGGGCGCACCTGTTTTGTATGAGGGTTAATTAGTTGGGTTTATTTAATCAGCCGGCATTCACGTTTCTTTGTGCGGGATTGTTTGTATGTAAGTTGGTGTCGGTTTTGTGCTTCATGTGTCTGGACATTATTCATTCCCCACGTGTCTGGGGTAGTTTATTAGTGTACACCCAGTGTGTTAGTAGGGTGGCCTAGTTTGTCCGTGTTCCATTAAAGAGCATTTGTTTTGCAATTGCTGCTCCTGCGCTTTTTCCTTCACACTCCGACATCCAGGCCTTACAGAACAACACTCTTGGAATGCCATGTTTTCTCAGTGTTCCACAGTGGTAGATGGGTGGGGGGAGTGTACTGTATCCCAGCTGTGTCTGGTCCTTGTAGACCATCTCCCCTGTCCCTGTCTGTTTCTGGTGGACATCGCTCCAGGCTACAAACGTTAGACATGGATGCCAGTAAATCTACAGAAACAGCCTGTCAGGAAGACATGTGATTACACGCACGCACGCACGCACGCACGTAAACACACACACGCACGCACGCACGCACGCAGACTCTCTGCCTCTGCTTCCTCAGTTGCTCCTTATATGAGCCACACTATCGTGTAGTGTGAGAGTGTGGTATGGTTTTGTCTGGTGTGGTAGACTGCCTGGGTGTCTGGCATTGTTGACAGGCCAGGTGCTCTCTCTCCTCCCCCACATGGCAGTGGGGGTGCATCTGGATGTCCGCTCCCGTGTCCCCACAGCATCTCATCCCTGTCTGATTACGGCGGCAGGCGCGGCGGCGGTGGCTGTCCAATTGATCTCTCGTTATCTGAGGGGACGCGCTGGTGATTGATGAGCACATGCAGGAGGTGCCTGCGCCACAGCCCCGGCTCTTATCTGGCCTCCGCCGCCGCCGGAAACACAGCCGGAGCCTCAGCCTGAGCCTCAGTGTGTGGCAGAAGGGGCCGAGGGGAAGATGATGGACTGCCTGCCTGGTGCCCCCCTCCCTCCCCTGTCTCTGGATTAGGCTGGGACTGGAGTTGTGTTTGGGGCTGGAGCTGGAGGCACAGAGGCGACTGGAACTGCATTTGGGGCTGGGGATGAGGAATGGGGAGTGGTGGAGCAGGAGGATAGAGTATTGAGCTGGACCACTCAGGCTGGTAGGCAGGGAAACAGCCACGGAGGCTCGGAGGGAGGGAGGCAGGGAGGCAGGCAAGGAGGGAAGCACTACAAGCCCTGCAGCTGTGTCTGCTCATAAAAGACAGACCCTCCAGCCACAGATTGGCTCCCTGCGATACACAAACACAATTTGCACTAGCTAATTACTGTTAATGGAGGGCCATGGAACCGGTGGGGATGGGGAGTCTGCTGGGATGGGGATGGGGGCTCTTTATGGTCCAGTCCATGCTGTGCTGGGTTGTTTTTTTTATCAACAGTGACATTGTTGATTATCCTGGCTCTGAAGCTCTATTTAAATTCTCAGAAATAAATTGCTCCGGGATCATCTGATGAAAGGGAAATCAAAATGGAGGAAGGACAGAAGGACTGTCTCTCCAAATGATATACGGTTGGCACATTACATTGGCAAGTTGTGCTAACTGGAGACAGGATGATTGAGAGAACAGACAATGACAACAGCTCCATAATGAAGTGTTGCTACATTCCCTCATTATGAGAAGAGGAGGCTAAAAAGTGCCAGGAGTGGACCACACCTGTCCAGCACTACGCCTCTGAGTGTATCAGCTGCAGGGCTGTGGAATCTAGACTCTGAATCCAGCATCTCTGTCCAGCTCTATGAAAGAATAGTAAGGGGGTTGGATCCATAACGACTGGTTACTCAGAGAGCAGATTCTTAAATCAATTCAAAACTACATACAGATTACATGATGTTAGGACTTTCCACGGTCATCTTTACAATCCTCTGTCTCTGTCTCTGTCTCCTCTCTCTCTCTCTCTCTCTCTCTCTCATATCTTTGTTTGGTTGTCCATGCTTCTTTCTCTCTCTCTGTCCAGCATATCTATCACTCCCTCTTCATTTGTCTATGATCTAGCAGAAAGAGCACTGCGGTAATTACACTGAACAAAAATATGAACGCAACATGTTGGTTCCATGTTTCATGAGCTGAAATAATCCATACACACAAAAGGCTTATTTTTTTACATCCCTGTTGGTGAGCATTTCTCCTTCGCCAAGATAATCCATCCACCTAACATGTGTGGCATATCAAGAAGCTGATTAAACAGTATGATCATTACACAGGTTCACTTTGTGCTGGGGACAATAAAAGGCTACTCTAAAATGTTAATTTCTCTACCATAAGCCACCTCCAACGTCGTTTTAGAGAATTTGGCAGTATGTCCAACAACCGCAGACCTCGTGTAACAACACCAGCTCAGGACCTCCACATCCGGCTTCTTCACCTGCGGGATCGTCTGAAAACAGCCAACCACATAGATGATGAAACTGTGGGTTTGCACAACCGAATAACCCATTATGGGGTATTGTATTCTGCACAAACTGTTAGAAATCGTCTCAGGGAAGCTCATCTGCGTGCTTGTCATCCTCACTGGGGTATTGACTTGACTGCAGTTTCACGTCGTAGCTGACTTCAGGGGGCAAATGCTCACCTCTGATGGCCACTGGCATGCTGGAGAGTGTGATCTTCACAGATGAATCCTGGTTTCAACTTTACCGATGGCAGACAGCGTCGTGTGGGCGAGCGGTTTGCTGATGTCAACGTTGTGAACAAAGTGCCCAATGGTGGCATTAGGGTTATGGTATGAGATGCATAATCTATGGACAACGAACACAATTGCGTTTTATCGATGGCAATTTGAATGCACAGAGATACCGTGATGAGATCCAGAGGCCTATTGTCATGTCATTCATCAGCAGCCATCATCTCATTGTCTTGACGTTGGCCTGAGGGGGGAGGTTTATGAACCCCATAAATATCTTTCCCCTTTTTCCTCTCTCTACTCTACCGATGTGACTATTGAAAATCCCTTTATTAACTTCTTGCAACTATAGGGGGTGCTGTTTCAAATTAGAATAATTGTCTCTACAGATTAAACTGCCTAGTACTCAATTCTTGCTCGTACAATATGCATATTATTGTTATTATTGGATAGAAAACACTCTCTAGTTTGTATAGTCGTTTGAATTATGTCTCTGAGTGAAACAGAACTCATTCTACAGCACTTTTCCTCCCAGTGTGTGAGATTTAGACATCTTGGCCTCTGGTTCCAGATCAGTTTTTAAAGTCTCTGTTAATCCTATGAGATACAAACACTGCCCACGCCTTACACTAGATGTCAGTAAGTGGTGACAATTTGAATGGAGTCGATTGCGCAATCATTGGCTCTATAAATGACAAAATACCGGAAGTAAGCCTTCCTTTGGACACTGCGCTCAACGCGAGAAGGATATCTGACTGGCCTTTTTCCAAGCATTGGTTTAGCCAGTAATATAGCGTCAGTCATCTTTTTACTTGTTATAGGTGTTAGAAACATCATAATGTAGTTAATTTAAACCGTTTTATAGCAATTTATATCCGTTTAGTGCGATTTTGAGGCATTGCTTTGTAATAGACTTTGAAGCTCCGGGCACGTTTCGGGGTCCCGGTCGTACGTTAGTGGGCATTTCGACGGACAAGTGGACATCTTTCGACCAAAAGAAGATTAGACCCAAGAAAGGATTCATTGTCCAAGATTCTGATGGGAGAACAGCTCATAGTAAGAACAATTTATGATGATAAATCGTGTTTCTGTCGATAAATGTTAAACGTTTATGCCGCCATCTTGTTTGCTATAGCTTCACTTGGCGCAACCTGTATTGAAAAGTAAGGATAATTTAAAAAATGTAATTCCGCGATTGTATTAAGAATTAAATTGTCTATCAATCGCTGTCCACCCTGTATTTTTTAGTCAAGTTTATGAGTATTTATGTATAAGAATAGATCACTGTCTAATATGGTGCACAACATTTTCTGACCAGCTGAGCTACTTTTGTCATTGTCTAACCATGATTTTGGTGGCTAAATATGCACATTTTCGAACAAACTGTATATGTATGTTGTAATATGATGTTACAGGAGTGTCATCTGAAGAATTCTGAGAAGGTTAGTGAAAAAAGTAATATATTTTGGCGATGATATGATATCGCTCTCTTTGGCTAGAATCAGTGCTCGGGTAACGTTTGCGTATGTGGTATGCTAATATAACGATTTATTGTGTTTTCGCCGTAAAACACTTAGAAAATCTGAAATGTTGTCTGAATTCACAAGATCTGTGTCTTTCCATTGCTATGTGCTGTGTATTTTTAAGAAATGTTTTATGATGAGTAAATTGGTAATACAAGTTGCTCTCTGTAGTAATTCTAGTCGCTTTGGTGAGATTTGTGATGGTGGCTGCAATGGCAAACTGATTTATACCTGAAATATGCACATTTTTCTAACAAAACCTATCCTATACCATAAATATGTTATCAGACTCATCTGTCATCTGATGAGGTTTTTTCTTGGTTAGTGGCTATCAATATCTTAGTTTAGCCGAATTGGTGATAGCTACTGGTGTTGAGAGAAAATGGTGGACAAAGAAAAATGGTGATTTTTGCTAACGTGTTTAGCTAATAGATTTACATATTGTGTCTTCCCTGTAAAACATTTAAAAAATCTGAAATGGTGGCTTTATTCACAAGATCTGTATCTTTCATTAGGTGTCTTGGACTTGTGATTTAATGATATTTAGATGCTACTATTTAATTGTGACGCTATGCTAGCGATGCTAATCAGTGTGGGGGGGGGGCTCCCGGATCCGGGGTAGAGGCTCGTTAGAGGTTAACATTGAGAGAGAGTCTGGTGACATCAAAAGATGGGAAACGGAACCATATTCCGGTAATCCAACCAGTTGAAAATATGCGTTGGGACTTAATGAATATGATGTCAGTTCAGTTGGCGTCTGAGACATGATTACTGATGATAGGACGACATAAACTGTATCTTGGAAAATCGACACATTCTAGTTATCAGATTTACATAGAATTGTTGTGCAATTTAAATGTTTAAATATGAAACTATTTGTGAAAAGATTAAATGTAATTTTTAGCTTCTTAATGAGAGAACGGTTTGTCAGAAGAACACTACTCTGCTCACTCAGAGACCCAAGTGAACAGACATGGGTTGTAAACTATGAAACACAGCCCTCTCTCCCAATCCTATATAAGCCCCTTGACAAAAATGTAACTTTCTGTTACGAGGACGTTAGGGCGACGGTCCTACGTTAAAAGGGCTCAGATAATAACCTGTTCCAAGGACGTGCGGACTGGCAGTCCCCACGTTGAAAGGACAAAGACCACCTACAGAACTAAGCCAACATCAGCAAGAACCTAACGCAATTAGCATTGAATTTCAATGTGAAGGTGACGACCTCCACGCCGAAAGGATGAATTTCAACTATACCAGCCAGAATATAAGTATGTTATATATTTATATAAGTATGGCAACTTGGTATGAACTTTGAACTCTTATTCACTAAAGAAGTGCTACCCCCTCCGCCCGCTAAACGTGGGCTAGGAGAGGACGGACAGAGTATCCATTCTACCACACTCCAGTTCACCACTAGACATTCTTCAGAGATCCATAAAGGACAAACCGGCCTTCCATCGACGACCAATCTACCGAAGCGCAGCTCAGAGTAAATATTTATTGCATTCTTCTTTTTCAAATGGGCGGTTATTTAGAATGCATAATATTCTGTATTTACGATAGCATAGCTTCTCCCTTTGTTACTCAGTCTTCCCGCTCTTTCACTCAAACCCAACCCCCTCTCTTTGTGTAACCAGCCGCGTATCTGTTCCGTCCACCAGGGACGTTTTCCTTTATGACATAATTTGTAATCAATGTATGATACATTCTGTGTATAGGTAATTCTGTGTGATTGAGGTATTTAGTAAATAAATTATTATACCAAATTTTGTATTGCTGATTCAACTTGTTAGCCAGGGTTCGTGAAGATAACCAAGAATTTACAACTTTCAGATGAGACTAAATAAAGTGACGATTAAATATTGACTGCTATTGAGGTAAAAGATTACTAGGTCTTTAAGAGTTTATTCGGAAGATAACAGCTCTATTACATTATTTCGTGGTGCCCCTACTTTCTAGTTAATTATTTACCTGATTAGCTAAATCAGGTAATATTAATTACAGAGAAATGATTTTATAGAATAGCATGTCATATCACTTAATCCGGCATAGCCAAAGACACAACATTATGTTTCAGCATGATAATGCACAGCTCCATGTCGCAGGAATCTGTACACAATTCCTGGAAGCTGAAAATGTCCCAGTTCTACCATGGCCTGCATACTCACCAGCAATGTGCCCTCTATGCATTTTGCTATACCCGCAATAACATCTGCTAAATATGTGTATGTGACCAATAAAATTGGATTTGATTTTAAGCTGCGCGCAGTAGCCCTAGACTGCAGCACATTCAGCCCACAGAGAGAAGCACGAGATTGAACACTCAACTTTCTAGAGCTGTGGTCACCAACGATATCCAAGGCATTTCTAGCCGATCACCAAAAAAACTCTGATAAAGCCTTGTGTTCCTATTTTTTTTAATGTCTCAGGCTGTTGGCGGTAGGTGCACCCGATTCAGCTGTCCTGCACGCCGGGTAGGTGAACTGTTGCCACATTGAACCATTTCATGTGTCTGCAGGTACGCACTATGCCTTCCCAGCGGGCCAGAGAGCAAATCAAGTGCACTTTACTGTAGGCCTACCGCTGACCAATCGGTTGGCTCAGATGACTGTGTCTGCAGTAACGTAGAAGGCATAAATGAAAGCTACAGCAAACTTGATCCTGTGAGATTTCAAAATGTTTAAAACCATGACTAGAGAGAGACTGTCAACGAATACAGCAAAGAGCTGCTGTTTTTATAAGTGAGTTCACGTTTCAGTTCTTACTCAGCCCTGTCAAAACTTTGTATTACTTTTATAAGCCATAAAATATGCGTTCTTCCTATTTCCACTCAGTGCTACAACAAGCACTGCAGCAGTAATGAAGGAGTAGGAAAGTGTATCTATAGGCTTGCGTTTTTCTTATTATTAGCGGCTTGGGTCTTTTTTAATATCGAGGAATATTTCACTTTCTCGGTTCATAGGAGTAACAAGGTGAATTTGTGCATGAGGCAGAAATGATGCGCTGCGACTCAAGATTTGCAATCAGCTGGAAGAAGGTGTCCCCTTTTGGTCAGTGTCAGTGGAGGAAAGCGAGAGCGGAGGGATGTGGAGAGGCAGGCCCTCAGTCTGCTGCTCTCTATCTCTGCTCTCTGTCTCTGCTGAGACTGACCATCAGATGCAGGCACCATCAGCCCAGTAAAATAAAAAGCAAATAATTTAAATGTATGCTCACTCAACATATCTATTACCAATGTGATCATATAGCGTACCTCAAATGTTGAAATATAATTTTTTAAATGTCCCGAACAACAATGTATTGGCAAGGCAAATCAATCAAAGCCAATATGCAGTGATATATGCAGTGATAATGTATTGGACCTATAGCTTACTGCACAAACCTCATTGCTACAGTACTGTTTTTAATTGGTTAATGTTGCATAAAATTAAGTTTTATTTGTCATGTTAAAAAAAATCTGAGCGGTAGACCTCGGCTTGCATTTGGACTCAAAGTGATCTTGACTCAGAAAAGGTTGGTGACCACTGTTCTACAGTTTTCCCTGTTAACACTATCAATTTGTCTCTTTACTGTGGCAATTGCGATCAAATCAACGCAATATACTGTAAGCCACTTTTTAATGCAAGATATCGAAACAAAACAAACTATGTAAGAGATTTTGTTATATCAGAGTAGGATTCTATTGCATTGACACGCACTACTCAACCTGTACTCTATACAGACCGGTGCGGCATTAAACAATCAGAGCTGCTGTAGGCCTATATGCAATTTTTTATATATTTTTTTATTTTAAATGTAACCTTTATTTAACTAGGCAAGACGGTTAAGAACAAATTCTTATTTACAATGATGGCCTACACAAATAGACTATTGCCATACATACAGTAGATCTGTGCCATTTACTTTGAACTGGACTGTGTTTACAGCGTGAGCGGTCGTGAGTAGATGCGCTTGTTTTGAGATCAAACCGGGAGCTGCATGTAGCCACGTGTTCACATTTTGTTCATATCCTTTGCTAGTTAGTGAGTTATTAGCCCAGTTATAGATCATTTATAGTCAGCAATAGAGCAATGATTCAAGGAGCTTTTTTTTGTCTTAAAGGGTCAGTGTTGTATTTTGAGAAAGGCTTGAATAAGCTAAGTAGCCAATAGGCAGAGGTTGATTATCTGTAATAATTATTTGAGAATAATAATGCATTTTATTTTGTAAAGTGGTTTTTGCATCAAACAACACAACAACATTTTCAGTCACCTCCTTGTCTGAAGGACACAATGATAAACAGGTTAATGTCAAGCCCTGTATGTTTTTTTTCAAAAGTCAAATGTAGGCCTACATTGAACACCACACATTGTCTGCCTCTGTAGGCTGAATGATAGAACAGCTATTTCCATGTTAAAATGTTATGGGATGCATGTTATACGTTGTTTTTGATGGTAGGCCACTCTGGTAGGCCTACATTATGACCAAATAGCCACAGTAGCGTACATGGCCACTGTTAAAACTGTAACTTAAAGTGGGTACAGCCTCAGTGTTCATAGTAAACGCGGACTGAAAGTTGCACAGAATTTTTACAACATTCAAGTTTGCGCTCAGCAGACCTGAAATTTGCTCAGTGCCCCCCAAAAATGAAGGGAACATTTCTCAACAGACATGTCACCCATTGAGCATATTTGGGATGCTCTGGATCGACATGTATGACAGCGCGTTCCAGTTCCCGCCAATATCCAACTTCGCACAGCCATTGAAGAGGAGTGGGACAACATTTCACAGGCCACAATCAACAGTCTGATTAACTCTATGCGAAGGAGATGTGTCACGCTCCCAGGTTCTTCAAGATGGTGGCAACAGATGTGGCAGCTCTGCTTCTAGCTCCTCAGCAACTTTGAAGTATTTTTTGTGTATGTTATTTTCCGCATTGATGGCCCAGAAATATTTTTGTGTTATTACATACAGCCGGAAATAACTTTTATCAGAGCGACGGTAACTCACCAGCATTTCGACCAGGAATACGACTTTTCCGAACTGGATCCTTTGTTTGTACCCCCAGGGCAATTTAACTTATCCTAGAGGCTACTCCAAGACACTGCCGGCGGAGAGGAGGTACTTGGAGTGGACTTATAGTCTGACACAGGAAGCGTGCACACCATCCACCGCTTCCGAGTATATTATCCCATCCCTAACTATAACATTTTCCGACAAGATAGAACTGCCAAAGTGGGCGGAGTTGCAATCTACTGCAGAGATAGCCTGTAGAGTTCTGTCATACTATCCAGGTCTGTGCCCAAACAATTCGAACAAAACCCACTTTTCCGCAAACAAGTCTCTCACCGTTGCTGCTTGTTATAGACCCCCTTCAGCCCCCAGCTGTGCCCTGGACACCATATGTGAATTGATCACCCCCATCTATCTTCGGTGTTCGTACTGCTAGGTGATCTAAACTGGGAAATGCTTAACACCCCGGCCATCCTACAATCTAAGCTAGAGGCCGTCAATCACACACAAATTATCAAGGAACCTACCAGGTACAGCCCTAAATCCGTAACCATAGGCACCCTCATAGATATCATCCTGACCAACTTGCCCTCTAAATACACCTTTGCTGTCTTCAATCAGGATCTCTGCAATCACTGCCTCTTGCCTGCGTGCGTAATGGGTCCGCGGTCAAACGACCACCCCTCATCACTGTCAAACGAGCAGGCCTTTCTAATCGACCAGGCCCGGGTATACTGGAAAGATATTGACCTCATCCCGTCAGTAGAGGATGCCTAGTTTCTCTTCAGAAGTGCTTTCCTCACCATCTTAAATAAGCATGCCCCGTTCAAAAAATTTAGAACTAAGAACAGAAACAGCCCTTGGTTCACCCCAGACTTGACTGCCCTTGACCAGCACAAAAACATCCTGTGACGTTCTGCATTAGCATCGAATAGCCCCGGCAAAATGCAACTTTTCAGTGAAGTGAGGAACCAATATACCCAGTCAGTTAGGAAAGCTAAGGCTAGCTTTTTCAAACAGACAATAGGAGGAGAAGATGACACCTAGTGCATCTGCTATTTCTGATAAGGGCAACATACCAAATATCACATTAAGGTGAACATGAGTACAAAGGCCAAAGCCATAGGCACTTAGGACAGCTGGACATATCAATGCCAGAAGGACACACAAAGGAGGGTGCCAGCCAACTGACCTACAGATGGAACATAAGCATGATAGATATATTATTTTTAGGACATGAAAGGGTCCCGCCACCATTATAATCTAACCAAAAGCAGATATGGGCGTTATTGCGCGTGAATAAACAAGAAACTTAAACTAAAAGATAATGGTTGCAGAAGGGCTGAGGGAAGTAACTTAATTTGCATGTGGGATGAACTCATATGTTGTATGTGTATAAAAGCAGAGCCAGTGCTCAAGGAAAACGGTTGTTCCGCGGACCAGCACGGCTTCTGATATTCTGTATTAAAAGCCCTTGTTGAATTCACAAGTTCTTGTAAGTGTTATATTTTTAAGCCAATTTTCCACCACACTGCCCACTGCAATGAGGATAGGAAACACTGTCACCACCGATTAATCGATCATTTCAATAAGCATTTTTCTACGCCTTGCCATGCTTTCCACCTGGCTACTCCTACCCCGGTCAACATCTCTGGATCCCTACAAATCAGCTGGGCTAGACAATCTGGAACCTCTCTTTCTAAAATTATCCGCAGAAATTTTTGCAACCCCTATTACTAGCCTATTCAACCTCTCTTTCGTATCGTCTGAGATCCCCAAAGATTGGAAAGCTGCCGCGGTCATCCCCCTCTTCAAAGGGGGAGACACTCTAGACCCAAACTGTTATAGACCTATATCATCCATCCTTCCCTGCCTTTCTAAATTCTTCGAAACCCAAGTTAACAAACAGATCACCGTCCATTTCGAATCTCACCGTATATTCTCCGCTATGCAATCTGGTTTCCGAGCTGGTCATGGTTGCACCTCAGCCACGCTCAAGGTCCTAAACGATATCATAACCGCTATCGCTAAAAGACAGTACTGTGCAGCTGTATTCATCGACCTGGCCAAGGCTTTCGACTCTGTCAATCACCGCATTCTTAACGGCAGACTCATCAGCCTTGGTTTCTCAAATGACTGTTTCGCCTGGTTCACCAACTATTTCTCAGACAGAATTCAGTGTGTCAAATCGTAGGGCCTGTTGTCCGGACCTCTGGCAGTCTCTATGGGGGTGCCATAGGGTTCAATTCTCGAGCGGACTCTTTTCTCTGTATACATCAATGATGTCGCTCTTGCTGCTGGTGACTCTCTGATCCATCTGTATACTTCTGGCCCTTCTTTGGACACTGTGTTACCAAACCACCAGACGAGCTTCAATGCCATACAACTCTCTTTCCGTGGCCTCCAACTGCTCTTAAATGCAAGTAAAACTAAATGCATGCTCTTCAACCGATCGCTGCCCGCACTCGCCCGCCCGTCCAGCATCACTACTCTGGACGGTTCTGACTTAGAATATGTGGACAAATACCTATGTGGTCAGTCTGGTTAAACTGTAAACTCTCCTTACAGACTCACGTTAAGCATCTCCAATCCAAAATTAAATCTAGAATCAGATTCCTATTTCGCAACAAAGCATCCTTCACTCATGCTGCCAAACATACCCTCATAAAACTGACTATCCTACCGATCCTTGACTTTGGCGATGTCATTTACAAAATAGCCTAACCCTACTCAGCTAATTGGATGCAGTCTATTACAGTGCAATCCGTTTTGTCACCAAAGCCCCATATACTACCCACTATTGCGACCTTTATTCTCTCGTTGGCTGGCCCTCACTACATATTCGTCGCCAAACCCTCTGGCTCCAGGTCATCTATAAGTCTTTGCTAGGTAAAGCCCCGCCTTATCTCAGCTCACTGGTCACCATAGCAACACCCACCCGTAGCAAGCGCTCCAGCAGTTATATTTCACTGGTCATCCCCAAAGCCAACACTTCCTTTGGCTGCCTTTCCTTCCAGTTCTCTGCTGCCAATGACTGGAACGAATTGCAAAATACCTGAAGCTGGAGTATTATGTCTCCCTCTTTACCTTTAAGCATCAGCTGTTAGAGCAGTGTCGTGTCTTTGGCTATGCTGGATTAACTTCTCTGCGCTAAGGATCTCTTTAGCGGGATAAATTTCCTAAACAACCGCTGAATTGCAGGGCGCAAAATATTACAAAAAATATTTATAATCATGCAATCACAAGTGACATATACCAAAACACAGCTTAGCTTGTTGTTAATCCACCTATCGTGTCAGATTTGGAAAATATGCTTTACAGCGAAAGCAATCCAAGCTTTTATGAGTGTATCAATCAATGCTAGAACAGCTAGCCCCAAATTAGCATGGTCACGAAAGTCAGAAAAGCAATAAAATTAATCGCTTACCTTTGATAATCTTCGGATGTTTGCACTCACGAGACTCCCAGTTACACAATAAATGTTATTTTTGTTCGATAAATATTACTTTTATAACAAAAAAACGCCATTTGGATTGCGCGTTTTGTTCAGAAAACTACAGCCTCGTTCCGTTCGACGAAAATTCCAAAAAGTACCCGTAATGTTCGTAGAAACATGTCAAATGTTTTTTATAATCAATCCTCAGGTTGTTTTTAACATACATAATCGATAATATTTCAACCGGACCGTAACCTATTCAATAAAAGAGAGAAAGAAAATGGAGAGCTACCCCTCTCGCGCGCAGGCACTAATCAAAGGACACCTGACTACTTTTGAAAAATCTCGCTCTTTTTAAAAAATAAAAGCCTGAAACTATGTCTAAAGCCTGGTCACCGACCGAGGAAGCCATTGGAAAAGGAATCTGGTTGATACCCCTTTAAATGGAAGAAAGACGGGAAATGAAATCACTTCCGGGTTAGATTTCCTCAGGTTTTCGCCTGCAAAATCTGTTTTGTTATACTCACAGACAATGTTTTGGAAACTTTAGAGTGTTCTCTATCCTAATCTGTAAATGATATGCATATTTTACGATCTGGACCTGAGAAATAGTCCGTTTACCTTGGGAACGTTATTTAAAGAAAAAGAAAAATCTGACCCCTAGCGTCAAGAGGTTAAGTGATATGAAATGCTCTTCTATAAAATCCTTTCTCTGTAATTAATATTACCTGATAGGGGCACCACAAAATAATATTTATTGAGCTGTTATCTTCCGAATAAACTCTTAAAGACCTAGTAATATTTTACATCAATAGCAGTCAATATTAATCGTCACCTTATTTCAGTCTCATCTGAAAGTTGTAAATTCTTGGTTATCTGCACGAACCCATTCTTCACTATGAGTCATCCATACATCAATTGTCTTAAATCATTTATTTACTAAGTAATTCACAGAAATACATAAACAAACAGTAGATAGTTACAAGGAAATGATAACGGAGTTTCCCTAGTGGGATAAACCGGTGTACAAAAGGGAAGTGGGGGTTGACTGAGATAAGACAACACACAGTTGATAATTATAACAATTGAAATGCTAATCCTTTGCACATGAACGCTCACTCATTCGGGAACAATTGCAATCAATATATATATTTACGCTCAGTGTGTCGTCGGGATCTCTGTTGAAAAGTTTGTTTCTGTTGGAGAGTCTGTCCGTCCTCTTTCTCTCTCTCGTGGTTAGAATGGATAGTTCAGAGTGACATTCATTCATGTCGTTATAGAATAGATGTTTCGGCTGTTGTCGGTCTTCGCGTTCAATGATACCGAATTCCTAGCTGCAGACTAGTAATTAATATCAAAGACTTGTTCTTATTCTGTCGGTATTGATAGTCTAAGAGTTTAACCACGTGGTATGGTTAAAAGATTCAGCCATCTACTCAAACCTTAGGTTTATGGTTTCCTCTCAAACCTTTGTCCCCTCGTTATCGAGGAAAACTGGTCTCCAACCTTTAGCCATCTTGTAATTGAGGGAAGCTCGGTCTGGTGATAGAAAACCCGGGTGGGGGTTTTATTCGGAAGAGCAGAAAAAGGCTGTCTCATGACGCCAGGTCCTAACTGTGCACATGGGCGGTCCTCTGAAGGGAATTGGAGTTTCCTTCATTTAACAGTCCAAAATCACATTACACAATTTCACAAACAGTATCATCCTCACTCATTCATCTTATCCTGTTTGGGCTGCAAGCTGAATATTGAAAAAACTGGAAAATGTGTGCACATTTTCAAACGGCCTCCTAAGAAACTCTTTATTTTCCAATATGCATATATTTACTACTGTTGGATAGATAACAGTCTATAGTTTCTAAAAAGGTTTGAATTGTTTCTCTAAGTCGAACAGAAATATTTTTACAGCCATTTTCCCAGCCGAATTGAGATTTCCAAAATGCGATGTGTCTCTTTAAGACCTTCTCTATAAAAGGCCCTTTGACTTGGGACCATATAAACACGTCACACGCCTTCGTCAGGCTGTAATGCGGAAGTGAGAATTGAAAGGAGTCGAATATCTCGTCCATGGACTGAATAACACACCTTCTTGTGAGACCTGCGCAGTTAAAAAAAAATTCCGGGCGCGAAGCAGAATTTGGTCTCGGCTTCTGGAACAAGGTAGATAACGGTGAATATGATGTCTGACTACGATATTATTTGATACATGTCACAAAATCATCCTAAAGTATGTTTTTTCAATATACTTTAATTATATTATTGCAATTTATTCTGGACTTTAGATGTGATACGACGGAAGAATTTTTTGAAGAAACGCTGTGTAGCGCCGCAATGCTATTGTGCTTGCTAACCAAAGAGGGAAATAATTCGTTCTGGAACCCAACTAAAGACTCTACTGGACATTGGACCCCGTTACAACATTCTGATGGAATATCAACAAAGATAAGACCCAATTTGGGATGCTTTTTCAAATATCTGTTGAGCTGTGCTGTGCTAACTGGGCTAACTGTGCTAGGCTAGCGCTTGACCAATGCTAGTGCTGACTTATGCTAGCTTATGTTGTTAGCTAATATAACGATATATTGTGTTTTCGCTGTAAAACACTTCAAAAATCGGAAATGTTGGCTTTATTCACACGATATCTGTCTTTCATTAGCTATCCACCATATGTTTTTCTGAAATGTTTTATGAGGTGTAATTAGTAGCCGACGTTGGTGTATGTATTTTCTCTGGCTACTCCCGTCTGGATTCAGACTCTAGCTATGTGTTAGCATTTTTGGGTAGCATCAATGTAAAACTGATTTATAGCTAAAATATGCACTTTTTATGAACAAAACATAGATTTATTGTGTAACATGTTATATGACTGTCATCTGAGGTCGTTTTTTCTGGGCTCTTTAGGTTGGTTTTAGTTTATTTCGGTTGGTTGTGCATGCTACTTCAATCATAATTCATACTTCATAATCATAATTCATACGTGTCTGTCCACTTTTGTATTTGGTGGTGAGCTAACATAAATATATGTGGTGTTTTCTCTGTAAAACATTTAAAAAATCGGACATGTTGGCTGGATTGACAAGATGTTTATCTTTCAAATGCTGTATTGGACTTGTTAATGTGTAAAAGTTAAATATTTAAAAAAAAATAGATTTTGAATTTCGCGCCCTGCAGCTGTTGTCATTTTCGTCCGATTTCGGGCTTGCACCCCAAACAGGTTAAACAACAATTAGATGTAAACCTCATATCTGAGGCTATTATATAAACAGCGTTATGGTAATGTGGCCGTATTGTCTCCCATGAGTTTCACAAAATTGTACCAAACGGACCAGTTCGTAGCTGGATTCTTCACCGATCTTTTATACCTTCTCCAGAACATCAATGTTGTTCGGACCTCAAGTTCTGTGAGGTGGAAGAAATTCCTTTGCTCTCTCTATGAAAACTCACTCTATCTCTATACTGTGGCAATGAGGAGATAATCTCCTCCAGGAATTTACGACATGATGTCGCAGCAGCCTGAGTGTAGGGGTCAGAGAGGGGGATGGTGCTCACTGTACCCAAAGAGGGCAAAGTCATGACAGCAGCTTACCTATCACTGTACCTGTACACAGCCAATCTGTAAATAGCACACCCAAATACCTCATCCCCATATTATTACTTACCCTCTTGCTCTTTTGCACCCCGGTATCTCTACTTGCACATCATCATCTGCACATCTATCACTCCAGTGTTAATGATAAACTGTCATTATTTCGCCTCTATGGCCTATTTATTGCCTACCTCCCTACTCTTCAACATCTTCTACATTTGCACACACTGTACATAGATTTTTCTATTGTGTTATTGACTGTACGTTTGTTTATGTGTAACTCTGTGTTGTTTTTGTTGCACTGCTTTGCTTTATCTTGGCCAGGTTGCAGTTGTAAATGAGACCTTGTTCTCAACTGGCCTACCTGGTTAAATAAAGGTGAAATAAAAGCAAAAAAAAGAATTACAGTTGAAGTCGGAAGTTTACATACACCTTAGCCAAATACATTTAAACTCAGTTTTTCACAATTCCTGACATTTAATCCTAGTAAAAATTCCCTGTCTTAGGTCAATTAGTGTCGCCACTTTCTTTTAAGAATGTGAAATGTCAGAATAATAGTAGAGAGAATGATTTATTTCATTTTTTTTTCTTTCATCATATTCCCAGTGGGTCAGAAGTTTACATACACTCAATTAGTATTTGGTAGCATTGCCTTTAAATTGTTTAACTTGGGTCAAACGTTTCGGGAAGCCTTCCACAAGCTTCCTACAATACGTTGGGTGAATTTTGGCCCATTCCTCCTGACAGAGCTGGTGTAACTGAGTCAGGTTTGTAGGCCTCCTTGCTCGAACACGCTTTTTCAGTTCTGCCCACACATTTTCTATCGGATTTGAGGTCAGGGTTTGTGATGGCCACTCCAATACTTTGACTTTGGTGTCCTTAATCCATTTTGCCAAAACTTTGGAAGTTTGCTTGGGGTCATTGTCCATTTGGAAGACCCATTTGCAACCAAGCTTTAACTTCCTGACTGATGTCTTGGGATGTTGCTTCAATATGTCCACATATTTTTTTCTTCTCGTGATGTCATCTATTTTTTGAAGTGCACCATTCCCTCCTGCAGGAAAACACCCCCACAACATGATGCTGCCACCACCGTGCTTCACGGTTGGGATGGTGTTCTTCGGCTTGCAAGCATCCCCCTTTTTCCTCCAAACATAATGATGGTTATTATGGCCAAACAGTTCTATTTTTGTTTCATCAGACAAGAGGACATTTCTCCACAAAGTACGATCTTTGTCACCATGTGCAGTTGCAAACCATAGTCTCGCTTTTTTATGGTGGTTTTGGAGCAGTGGCTTCTTCCTTGCTGAGCGGCCTTTCGGGTTATATCGATATAGGACTCGTTTTACTGTGGATATAGATACTTGTGTACCTGTTTCCTCCAGCATCTTCACAAGGTCCTTTGCTGTTGTTCTGGGATTAATTTGCACTCTTCGAACCAAAGTACATTCATCTCTAGGAGACAGAACGCGTCTCCTTCCTGAGCAGTATGACGGCTGCGTGATCCCATGGTGTTTATACTTGCGTACTATTGTGTGTACAGATGAACGTGGTACCTTCAGGCGTTTGCAAATTTCTCCCAAGGATGAACCAGACTTTTGGAGGTCTACATTTCTTTTCTGAGGTCTTGGCTGATTTCTTTTGATTTTCCTATGATGTCAAGCAAAGAGGCACTGAGTTTGAAGGTAGGCCTTGAATACACCCACAAGTACACCTCCAATTTACTCAAATTATGTCAATTAGCCTAACAGAAGCTTCTAAAGCCATGACATCATTTTCTGGAATGTTAAAGGCACAGTCAACTTAGTGTATGTAAGCTTCTGACCCACTGGAATTGTGATACAGTGAATTATAAGTAAAATAATCTGTCAGTAAACAATTGTAGGAAAAATGACTTGTGTCATGCACAAAGTAGATGTCCTAACCGACTTGCCAAAACTATAGTTTGTTAACAAGACATTTGTGGAGTGGTTAATGACTCCAACCTAAGTGTATGTAAACTTCCGACTTCAACTGTACTGCTAATGTGCAGTCTCAGGACAATAAAGTCTCCTTCAAGAGAGACATCAGGGACTGCAACATACTGTTTCATGGAATCGTGGCTCTCACAGGATATACTGTCCCCGTCCATACAGCCAGTACATCACGCAGACAGGAATAAAAGATCTCTCCGGAAAGAAGAAAGGTGGTGGTGTATTTGTCATAATTAACTACTCATGGTGTGATTGTGATAATGTACAGAAACTCATGTCCTTTTGTTCACCCAACCTAGAATACCTCACAATCAAATGCCAACCGTATTACCTCCCAATATAATTATTTTCGGTTATAGTCACAGCTGTGTATATTCCCCTTCAAGCCGATACCACAACGGCCCTCAAGGAACTACACTGGAAACCACATATCCTGAGGCTGTATTTATTGTAGCTGGGGATTTTAACAAAGCAAATTTGAGGAAAATGCTACTGAAGTTCTATCAACGCATTAACTGTAGGACTCGCACTGCTGAAACGCCCGACCGCTGTTACTCCCCATTCCAGGATGGCTACAAGGCCCTGCCCCACCCGCCATCCCTTTGGGCAGATCAGATCACGACTCCATTTTGCTCTTCCCTTCCTATAGGCAGAAACTCAAACATGAAGGACCCGTGCTAAGGTCTATTTAATGCTCGTCTCGCCTATCGGAATTCATGCTTCAAGATTGTTTTGATCACGCGGACCGGGATATGTTCCAGGTAGCCTTTGAGAATAACATTGACGTATTCACGGACACGGTGACTGAGTTCATCAGGAAGTGTGTAGGGGATGTTGTTCCCACTGTGACTATAAACACCTACCCAAACCAGAAACCATGGATAGATGGCAGCATTCACGCAAACTGAAAGCGCGAACCACCGCATTTAACCATGGCAAGGTGACTGGGAATATGGTTGAATACAAACAGTGTAGTTAAACAGGCAATCAAGCAGGCAAAACGCCAGTACAGATACAAAGTGGAATCGTAATTCAACAGCTCAGACACAAGGCGTTTGTGGCAGGTTCTACAGAAAACCAGCCACGTCGCGGACATCGTCGTCTTGCTCCCGAACAAGCTAAACACCTTTTTTGCCCACTTTGAGGATAACACAGTGCTACTGACGCTGCCCGCTCCCATGGACTGTGGGCTGTTGTTCTCCGTGGCTGACATTAGTAAGACATTTAAGCGTGTTAGCCCTCGCAAGTCTGCCGGCCCAGACGGCATCCCTAGCGTTTTCAGAGCATGTGCAGACCAGCTGGCTGGAGTGTTTACGGACATACGGTCCCTATCCCAGTCTGTTATTCCCACTTGCTTCAAGATGTCCACCATTGTTCCTGTACCCAAGAAAGCAATGGTATCTGAACTAAATGACTATCGCCCCGGTAGCACTCACTTCTGCTTTGAGAGGCTAGTTTAGGATCATATCACCTCTACCTTACCTGACACCCTAGACCCACTTGAATTTGCATACCGCCCCAATAGATCCACAGACGATGCAATTGCCATCGCACTGCACATTGCCCTATCCCATCTGGACAATACAAATACCCATGTAAGAAGGCTGTTCATTGACTATAGCTCAGCCTTCAACACAATAGTACCCTCCAAGCTCATCATTAAGTTCGGTGCCCTGGGTCTGAACCCCGCCCTGTGCAACTGGGTCCTGGACATCCTGACGGGCTGTCCCAGGTGGTGAAGGTCGGAAACAACACCTTCACTTCGCTGATCCTCAGCACAGGTGCCCCACAAGAGTGTGTGCGCAGCCCGCTCCTGTAATCCCTGTTCACCCATGACTGCGTGGCCATGCACGCCTCCAACTCAATCATCAAGTTTGCAGACGAAACAACAGTAGTAGGCCTGATGACCAACAATGATGACAGTCTACAAGGATGAGGTGAGGGCCCTGGCAGAGTGGTGCCAGGAAAATAACCTCTCCCTCAATGTCAACATCATGAAGGAGCTGATCATGGACTTCCGGAAACAGCAGAGGGAGCACGCCCCTATCCACATCGAATGAACCGCAGTGTAGATGAACAGTTTCAAGTTCCTCGGCGTACACATCACTGACAATCTAAAATGGTCCACCCACACACACATTTTGGTGAAGAATAATCTAAAAAAAAAAAAAAAATCCCTTCGTCATTATGGGGTAATGTGTGTAGATTTTTATCTATTTATACAATTTTAGAATAAGGCTGTAATGTAACAAAATGTGGAAAAGGGAAGGGGTCTGAATACTTCCTGAATGCACTGTAGGAACTGTATCTGTAAAATCTTTGAAATTGTTGCATGTTGCGTTCATATTTTTGTTCAGTATATTAGCTAAAGGGTATTTCTGAGTATGAAATGAATCTGAATCAATGGGCATGCCTAGTCTGCAGTATGAAAAACCCAATTCCCTGTGTCTTTGTATCGATACACATGGCTATACATGCACAGATGTGTGTGAGTGCACAAAATAATCCTGAATAGTATTTTTTGAGACTACAAACTGCCAAAAGAAGCACTGAAGTGCTCAGAACACCTGTGAGAATTGTACTGTAGCTAGACTGCTTCAAGCTGAACTAGAGTATTTTCCATGTCTGGATACTAAAGGAGCCTGAGGATTTGGCTTGTAATAGCTTTTTTTTTTAGCTTGTGTCAAGTGGTGGTTCAGGCTTCAATTTTGTTATTTCACATGATCTTAGTGTACCTTCAAGCGGTGGCCTTAAATGTAAGTCCACCTCCTCGAACTTGTGTTGAAACAGTACATTAATACAGCATTGTACTCTTCTAAGTCCCAAGCTTTCTGTGTTGCTTTAACCCAAAGACAAGGGAGTTCTCAGGGCTCCTGTATGAATGATTTATCCTTTTCTCTTTGAACTTCACAGACAAAGCACGGCTTGCAGATTCCCTTTCCCACCATCCTTAGTGTGAGAAATAATACAAACTGCTCTATTTTAATATTTTAATGTGTGTGTGTGTGTGTGTGTGTGTGTGTGTGTGTGTGTGTGTGTGTGTGTGTGTGAGAGAGGTAAGGGGGGTGATGAAAACAGAGAGAATATTATTGTTGATGGAGCATTGTATTCCATAGTTCATTAGCAGGAGGACACATTATTTACACAGTATTACAGTGAGACATAATGGCTGCACTGATGTGAGATGATGGCCCTTGTCTTATTGCAGGGATGATAAATAACCACTCCCTCTCCCAGTCCACTCACATCCATTCCAAACCGATCATATTGCAGCTCCCAGGCCGCCCATGGATCAATAACATTTTCAGCAGGACTGTTTTTCTTCCCCTGATTTGATTTTCTCTCCATTCCCCTGCAATGGTCTCTGTTCTTGGGGCTTCAGCTGTGCACGCCTGGGGATGATGCTCAGTCATAAACAATAAAGCCCCTTCTCCTGCCCCGTCTCCCCCAGCTCTGGCACCGAGTAAATCTGTCCACCGCATTCATTTATTTAAAGGAGTCCGGCTGGGCTCCACACACTCTCTCCTCAATGGTTTGGTGCGCGGTACGATACACGGTACGTGTGTATGGTGTGTGGTAGAGCCTGTGCTGAGCCCTGCTGCATTCCCTGTATTGATCCTAGGTAATGAGCACGGAGAGAGCGTGAGCCCGGCCGGCCAGCACACAGCAGCCCAGTAAGATGAATGAAAGAGTAATTGACTGAGACAATACAAATAATTTGTGGCTGTAGGAGAACATCAAGATTGATGGCTGCTTTGGTTGCGTAGTGTAATAGCTCCTAGTTTTAGTAGTGTAGGTTCGACTACTCCCAGGGAAGCGTTTGGAATGAGGGAAAAGACTACAAAATGTATGGCAGTGAGAGAGACTGGAGGGAGTGAGAAAGAGTGAGGATAGAGAGAAGGGCAGAGAATGAAAGTGAGAGGGATAGAGGGAGAGAGCGGAGGAGAGAATACCGCTTCCATGAAGAGGAGGAGAAAAGTAGGGCTGATTCACCTATAGAGGGCAGGCTCCTCCAGCTCTAATGTACACTGAGTATACAAAATATTAAGAACACCTGCTCTTTCCATGACATAGACTGACCAGGGAAATCCAGGTGAAAGATATGATCCCTTATTGATGTCTCTTAAATCCAATTCAATCAGTGTAGATGAAGGGGATGAGACAGGTTAGAATGATTTTTAAGCCTTGAGACAATTGAGAAATGTCTTGTGTATGTTTGCCATTCAGAGGGTGAATGGGCAACACAAAAGATTTAAGTTCCTTTGAACGGGGTTTGGTAGTAGGTGCCAGGCGCACCGGTTTGTGTCAAGAACTGCAACACTGCTGGGATTTTCACACTCAACAGTTTCCCATATGTATCAAGACTGGCCCATTGGAGTCAACCTGGGCCAGCATCCCTTGTGCTTTCGACGCCTTTGTAGAGTCCGTGCCCCAACGGATTGAGGATGTTCTGAGGGCAAAAAGCTGTGTGGGTGCAACTCAATATGAGGAAGGTGTTCCTAATGTTTGATATACTCAGTGTATGTCATCCCTTGTTTAAAATCTATTACATTAGTCATACATTATGCATTGTATACTGTAACTGTAAATTACTTTTGAAATGGAGAAATATGACTGACATCGCACTCGCTCTCGGATTGATCTTCTTACAGGAATATCAGTTTAGAAGTAATAGTTTCACCCCAGAATTTGTGAAGAACAGTACTGTAGATGCTGACTTCTCATTTCAATTCATTATGTACACAAATAAACATTGTTAGATACTACACTCTCATATATACTAATATATTTTTTTACATTATTAAATCATATCTCATTCTCATACAGAAATGTATAAAACCACATTTTTCAATTCAGGAGCTTTCATGTTTAAAACATTGTGTAGTCATTAATATTTTGACCCTTCCTAATCACATGGTATGTTATGAAAGTGATGGGATCTCATTATGCCTCAGTAGTTTCAGGTATTCTCAAGCCATCATTCAAACTACGTGCTTGTTTCCACCGGCGCCTGTGATGTCACCTGCTTCATTTGTAATCCTGTTCTCAAAGCCTGTATGTATGTGTAGATGCCTGTAGTCCCCGAGCGCAGGCAGGAGAAGCATATAGACAAACTCCAAACTTTTGGTACGTAGATGTATAGCATCTTTTAATACCTGGTAAGTGTGTCATCTGACAGCTCCCCATGGGCCAGCTAGTCAGAGAGAGCGTACATTATTAATAAGTCCCTCACATCCACACAGGGCCTTGATCATCCCACTAATAATGTTGATGTATTCCAAAAAGTCTTATCTTAATCATGATTATTACAGTGATTAATGTGACAACAACACAGGGAGATGTCACATTAGTTTCAGGGGTACAATACAGAATGCTCTCTTTCTACCAGGAGCAGGGTTGTCTGAAGTGTCATGATTGTGTGCACAGGGGCTTACTCCGAGAGCCAATTACATAGGTTGTTATTTGAAGGAGACACATCGTCACGTGACATGCTCTTGTGGTAGAAACACTGGATTATCGTCTACTCAGATGGTCCCTGCATAGTTTTCCTGTTCCTGTATGATAGCATATCCAGATCTATTAGAGCTCTTATCCACTGCATCCATTAGTGAAACAGATTTTGTTAAACACAAAGGTTGTGGGCTTCCTAATGAAAGAAGATCCCATTGGTCTGTGGGCTGTGTTACGTTCAGTGTGAAACTAATATATATAGTGCTGTGTTCATACGGGAGATAGCGGCCCAGAGTAAACTCTAGATTTATAGTAATAATCTGTGGAAGGTAAGAGATCTGTGCTGGAGAGAGCTGGGCCAGATGGTTGAGGAGTCCCTGCTAATGTATTACAATTAGACAGGAGAAAGCCTGTATGGGCAGAAGAGATGAGAGGAGAGAGGAGCCAGGATCAGTGAAATGCCAGTTCTCTCCTGAGAGAAGCAGAGTTGTGGTTTGGAGAGAGGTGAAGGCTCTGACAAAGACGGAGACAAAGACACCTGGCTTACACCACCGGTCAAAAGTTTTAGAACACCTAGTCGTCATTCAAGGGTTTTTCTTTATTTTTTACTATTTTCTATATTGTAGAATAGTATTGAAGAAATCAATACTACAGTGGTTTCTCAACTAAAAGTTTTGAGATTATGCTGTGGGATTTAGAGGTAATTTGTGGTTTAGTACAATACCCTTGCGTCAAAACAATGAAATAACACATCTGGAATCATGTAGTAACCAAAAAAGTGTTAAACAAATCAAAATATATTTTATATTTGAGATTATTCACATAGCCACCCTTTGCCTTGATGACAGCTTTGCACACTCTTGGCATTCTCTCAACCAGCTTCATGAGGTAGTCACTTGGAATGTATTTCAATTAACAGGTGTGCCTTCTTAAAAGTTAATTTGTGGAATTTCTTTCCTTAACGTGTTTGAGCCAATCAGTTGTGTTGTGACAAGATAGGGGTGGTATACAGAAGATAGCCCTATTTGGTAAAAGACCAAGTCCATTTTGTCAAACACTGCTCAAATAAGCAAAGAGAAATGACAATCCATTATTACTTTAAAACACGAATGTCAGTCAATCTGGAAAATTTCAAGAACTTTGAACGTTTCTTTAAATGCAGTCGCAAAAAACATCAAGCACTATGAGGACTGCCACATGAAGACCCAGAGTTACCTCAGCTGCAGAGGATAAGTTCATTAGAGTTACCAGCCTCAGAAATTGCAGCCTAAATAAATGCTTCACAGAGTTCAAGTACCAGACACATCTCAACATCAATTGTTCAGCGGAGACTGTGTGACTCAGCCCTTCATGGTCGAATTGCTGCAAAGAAACCACAACTAAAGGTCACCAATAAGAAGAAGAGACTTGCTTGGGCCAAGAAACACGAGCAATGGACATTAGACCGGTGGAAATCTGTCCTTTGGTCTGGAGTCCAAATTTGAGATTTTTGTTTCCAACCGCCGTGTCTTTGTGAGACGCGGTGTGGGTGAACGGATGCTCTCTGCATGTGTATTTCCCACCGTGAAGCATGGAGGAGGAGGTGTGATGGTGTGGGGTAGCTTTGCTGGTGACACTGTCTGTGATTTATTTAGAATTCACACTTAACCTGTTTGGCGTGCAAGCCCGACCTCGGACCGAAAATGACACCCCTGCAGGGCGCGAAATTCAAAATCTATTTTTTAAAAATATTTAACTTTTACACATTAACAAGTCCAATACAGCATTTGAAAGATAAACATCTTGTCAATCCAGCCAACATGTCCGATTTTTTTAAATGTTTTACAGAGAAAACACCACATATATTTATGTTAGCTCACCACCAAATACAAAAGTGGACAGACACGTATGAATTATGATTATGAAGTATGAATTATGATTGAAGTAGCATGCACAACCAACCGAAATAAACTAAAACCAACCTAAAGAGCCCAGAAAAAACGACCTCAGATGACAGTCATATAACATGTTACACAATAAATCTATGTTTTGTTCATAAAAAGTGCATATTTTAGCTATAAATCAGTTTTACATTGATGCTACCCAAAAATGCTAATACATAGCTTGAGTCTGAATCCAGCCGGGAGTAGCCAGAGAAAATACATACACCAACGTCGGCTACTAATTACACCTCATAAAACATTTCAGAAAAACATATGGTGGATAACTAATGAAAGACAGATATCGTGTGAATAAAGCCAACATTTCCGATTTTTGAAGTGTTTTACAGCGAAAACACAATATATCGTTATATTAGCTAACATCATAAGCTAGCATAAGGCAGCATTGATTCTAGTCAAGCGCTAGCCTAGCACAGTTAGCAGAGTTAGCATTCAACAGTTCGACATATATATGAAAAAGCATCCCAAATTGGGTCTTATCTTTCTTGGTACTCCATCAGAATGTTGTAACGGGGTCCAATGTCCAGTAGAGTCTTTAGTTGGGTTCCAGAACGAATTATTTCCCTCTTTGGTTAGCTAGCACGATAGCATTGCTGCGCTAGAAAGCTTTTCTTCAAAAAATTCTTCCGTCGTTTCACATCTAAAGTCCAGAATAAATTGCAATAATATAATTAAAGTATATTGAAAAAACATACTTTAGGATGATTTTGTGACATGTATCAAATAATATCGTAGTCGGGCATCATATTCAACGTTATCTACCTTGTTCCAAAAGCCGAGACCAAATTATCCTTCGCGCCCGGATATTTTTTTTAACTGCGCAGGTCTCACAAGAAGTTGTGTTATTCAGTCCAGGGACGAGATATTCGACTCCTTTCAATTCTCACTTCCGCATTACAGTCTGACGAACGCCTGTGACGTGTCTCTATCGTCCCAAGTCAAATGGCCTTTTATAGAGAAGGTCTTAAAGAGACACATCGCATTTTGGAAAACTCAATTCGGCTGGGAAAATGGCTGTAAAAATATTTCTGTTCGACTTAGAGAAACAATTCAAACCTTTTTAGAAACTACAGACTGTTATCTATCCAACAGTAGTAAATATATGCATATTGGAAAATAAAAAGTTTCTTAGGAGGCCGTTTGAAAATGTGCACACATTTTCCAGTTTTTTCAATATTCAGCGTGCAGCCATAACAGGTTAACCAGCATGGCTACTACAGCATTCTGCAGGGATACACCATCCCATCTGGTTTGTGCTTAGTGGGATTATCATTTATTTTTCAACAGGACAATGACCCAAAACACCTCCAGGCTGTGTAAGGGCTATTTGACCAAGAAGGAGAATGATGGAGTGCTGAATCAGATGACCTGGCCTCCTTAATCACCTGACCTCAATCCAATTAAGATGGTTTGGGATGAGTTGGACCACAGAGTGAAGGAAAAGCAGCTAACAAGTTTTTAGCATATGTGGGAACTCGTTCAAGACTGTTGGAAAAGCATTCCAGGTGAAGCTGGTTGAGAGAATGCCAAGAGTGTGCAAAGCTGTCATCAAGGCAAATTGTGGCTATTTGAAGAATCTCAATTATAAAATATATTTTGATTTGTTTAACACTTCTTTGGTTACTACATGATTCCATATGTGTTTTTTCAAGTTTTGATGTCTACACTGTTATTCTGCAATGTAGAAAATAGTTAAAATAAAGAAAAACTGGCCTCCCGGGTGGCGCAGTGGTCTAGGGCACTGCATCACAGTGCTAGCTGCGCCACCAGAGTCTCTGGGTTCGCGCCCAGGCTCTGTCGCAGCCGGCCGCTACCGGGAGGTCCGTGGGGCGACGCACAATTGGCCTAGCGTCGTCCGGGTTAGGGAGGGTTTGGCCGGTAGGGATATCCTTGTCTCATCGCGCTCCAGCGACTCCTGTGGCGGGCCGGGCGCAGTGCGCGCTAACCAAGGGGGCCAGGTGCATGGTGTTTCCTCCGACACATTGGTGCGGCTGGCTTCCGTGTTGGATGCGCGCTGTGTTAAGAAGCAGTACGGCTTGGTTGGGTTGTGCTTCGGAGGACGCGTGGCTTTCGACCTTCGTCTCTCCCGAGCCCGTACGGGAGTTGTAGCGATGAGACAAGATAGTAATTACTAGCAATTGGATACCACGAAAAAGGGGTAAAAAGGAAAAAAGAAAGAAAAACTCTTGAATGAGTAGGTGTTCTAAAACCTTTGACCCGTAGTGTGCATAGTCAATCCTCACACCATGCTGGCATTCATAGCTCACATCATGGACAGAAATAGGCCATTTAAATTGTATTCTCAAAATTGATTGCAAAATACATTAGTTGTTATTTGGTATGTTACATGGATAGTGGTAATAACTCATGAATTTAAATGATTGTGGGATTGTTATGCATGTTCATTAGTTTCATGATATTGGTGGTCTCAGTCCATTGCTCTTGCATTTTCTGTTTGCTTTTGAAATGACAAGCCCACAGAAAATACACACACACACACACAAACAAACATAGCACACACAGGAAAAGCAAGCTGACAGCAAGCTTCGTTAGCAGGGTGAGTTGTGTTTACGTGGGTCTGTGGGAAACAAACAGAAAGTGTAACGTGCATTAGTCACATCTCTGCTCCGCTCCTCTCTCTCTGCCTTCTCAGGGCAGGGATTGTTAAGCACACGGCTAGTCGGACAGACACTCTGACAGCTGTATCAATATTCCCTCTCATCAAATCGCTCAGCCAACCTATGCCCCCGAAAGGCCACCGCCACGCACCTAACTGTCTCATTAAAAAGTTTGGAGGGGCGTCGGGGGATGTTTGGGGCTCCCGGGAGCCGAGGTTGACACTGCTCAGGTCCCCCAGGCGTTGGCCCTGGGGGCCAGATTAGAGATCTGCTTTCACCCAGCACCTTGACCCTCCACTGACCTCATCTATTTACACCCTGTCAAGACTGCTGACAGAAGTAACCCAATGGAAACAGACCACAATTCAATGTCTATTCCACATTGGTTCAATGTAATTTCATTGAAATGATGTACAAAACAACTTTGATTTAACCAGTTTATCTCCTCTCTCTGTCTCCCTGGTGATGATTCACAACCACAGAGAGAGAGCAAAAAAGATAGAGAGAGAGTGGGAGAAAGGTGGGAAAAGAAAGTGGTGAGGGACAGGTAGAGAGAAAGAAAAGGGAGCGAGAGAGAGGGAAATCAGAGCAAAGTAAGGGATGAGAGAGGCAAAAACCGAGGGATAGGGAAAAATGATAGCGCAAGAGAAAAGGGGAGATGAAAGGCAGGGGGAGAAATGCAATTAGCATTCAGTAGGGGCGACATGTGGCTGAGCGATAGTTTTTTTCCCCATGGTGCTCAGGTAACGACGTTGCTGATGGCCCATCATGGAGAGATGTGGTGGGAGAGGGGGAGTAGGAGTAGATGGGGGAGGAAGGGGTAGGGGCCTTGCAGGGGGAGAAAGTGAGTGGGCGCAATGCAAAACAATAATGCAACGGCATAACTGATAAAGGAAATTGAATTTTAAAGCGTCTATTGGGAAAAAGCCTGCTCTGAATTGTGTTCCTGGAGGGCTGGCGTTGGGATTGCTCTCAGCACAGCCATAAACAAGGCACAATCATAATGCAGATCTCTCTGTGCATTATTGCTGTCTTTATGGCTGAAAAAGGCAAACGGTGCCTACTCCTGCTCCCAGAATGAGCTGCCGAAAGGCTGAAACAATGCTTAGCTAGAGGAGAGAGAAGGAAGAGGATTTTTAGGGAAATCCTGAGTGAGTTAGTGGACAGCTTGTTCTTCTCTCTCCTCTGATGCGTTGGCTGAATGTTCACCAGATGGGCGATGACAGGAGTTTTTTAATGAGGTTTCACTGGTGCGGATGTTAACCTGCACCATTAGGGAAAGAAACACATGGCTAACTATTCCTCAACGCCCAAAGAACGCTGCAGAAATACCCACACTTATCAATTACAGCAATCTATTCCATGAGGTTTCACGGAAGAATACAGTCACATAACTAGCTGGACTACTGCAGGAACAGAGGTGTAAAGTAATTAAGTAAAAATACTTTAAAATACAGGGCCTCCCGAGGGGTGCTGCGGTCTAAGGCACTGCATCGCAGTGCTAGAGGCATTACTACAGACCCGGGTTCGACCCCAGGCTGTGTCGCAGCCAACCGCGACCGGGAGACCCATGAGGCGGTGCATAATTGGCCCAGGGTCATCCGTGTTAGGGGAGGGTTTGGTCGGCTCGGGATGTCCTTGTCCCATCACGTTGAAGTGACTTGTTGTGGCGGTCCAGGCGCATGCACGCTGACTCATGTCGCCAGTTGTACGGTGTTTCTTTAGCACATTTGTTGTGACTACTTTCATTAACCCGATGACTGTTATTTATCTAATAAAATAACAATGTTTTATTGTTACCCGGTTAAATTAATCATGTAACAATTAACTCATTAGGATTTAGGGCACCATGAGAGCAGTTCTTTAAAGTGTTACCATCTCCAGAATTAAACTCTTATGGTCTTAACCTATTACATCCATAAACAGTCAACTTATTAATCTTAACCTCGTATCATATCATCATTCTGAACAGTCGCAGCCTCCTTGCATCTGCAAAAAACCAAGCCTTACTTATGATTCAGTACTACACAAATTGGTTTAATTATTGATTTACTAGCTAACTAAAGGATAACACAGGATAAACAACCACACTTAATACATTAGAAACAGGTCCCTAGCGGACTTACACAATATGGCGGCTTGCTACAAAAGACACGGAGAGGGCGAGAGAGAGAGACAAGGACACTTAACGTTGGTACATTTTAGAATCTACTCTCACATTACAGTAGTCATGTACTTTGCACACATACCACCACCCGTTTGGAGTAAGAAATCATAAATGTATTTACGTGTAAATGCCTTGGTTCACCGTGTATCTCTGTCGGAACCAGGCCTTCTTAGAAAGAGGGTTGGTTGGGCCTTTCCGCAGCACGCTTGTAAGGCTCTGATTGTCCAAAAGGGGTCCCCACCCATCTTCTACTGTTGTTCTTCTCTGCTGTCGTCCGGTATCCGGTGACTTGTCGTGTAGTCCTGAACAGAATTACAGAGTTTATTCTACTTTCCATTCGCTCCTGAAGCTGCCTCTTTGAAGATATGCTAGCCATCCGTGTCGATGGTTCCCATTGGGTGATGAGAGTGGAGTACTCCGGTGATTTGAGATGAGTATTAGAATGGACCCACTTAAATTAGATTTTATAGATACTTTCCTTAGGATTGCTAATCAGCCGTACCAGTGATTGTCCGGGAGGTGACTTGTTCGTCTCTACTTCGTGTTGAGATTCAAAGTTTAAACCACTTTAGACGCTGCAGCTCGACGTCTTTCTGGTCTGATACGTTAATTCTTAACCCATCGTTTTATACAGTTTGTTCAAAAGGGGCGGTTTGTGAGGCTGACACTCTCTGACCTCACTCAAGGGGGCGGTTCTTGTCCTTGATTTACAACAGGGTGTGAGCTGTCAACTGGTTGTAAAAAGTCATTAATTGCAAAGCTGATCTGACCTATTTGGATCCTCACAGGACAGTCATGACACATTGGTGTGAGCAGGGTTGCGTTTCGGAGGAACGTGGCTTTCGACCTTTGCCTCTCCCGAGTCTGTATGGGAGTTGCAGCGATGGGACAAGACTGCAACTACCAATTGGATATCACAAAATGGAATGCTTCGCAGGACAGGAAAATTGTCAAATTCACACACTTATCAAGAGGACATCCCTGGTCATCCCTACTGAATCTGATCTGGCGGACTCACTAAACACATATGTTTCGTTTGTTAATGATGTCTGAATGTTGGAGTGTGTACCTGGCTATCCGTAAATAAAAAACATACAAGAAAATGGTGCCGTCTAGTTTGCTTAATATAAGGAATTTTTCATATTTTATACTTTTACTTTTTATACTTAAGTATATTTTAGGAATTACATTTCAAATCAAAGTTTATTTGTCACGTGCGCCAAATACAACCTTACAGTAAAATGCTTACTTACAAGCCCTTAACCAACAGTGCAGTTTTTAAGAAAAAAAATAGGTATTAGGGAAACAATAGATAAATAAAGAAAAAACAGTAAAAAAAGAACAGTATCGAGGCTATATACAGGTGGTACCGGTACAGAGTCAATGTGCCGGTGTACCAGTTAGTCGGGCTATTTGAGGTAATATGTACATGTAGGATTAGTTGAAGTGACTATGCATAGATGATAAACAGAGAGTAGCAGCGTAAAAAAGGGGTTGGCGGGGTTGGGGAGGTGGCGGGACACAATGCATAGTCCGGGTACCCATTTGATTAGCTGTTCAGGAGTCTTATGGCTTTGGGGTAAAAGCTGTTGAGAAGCCTTTTGGTCCTAGGCTTGGCGCTTACTTTTGATACTTAAGAATATTAAAAAAATATATACTGTTAGACTTTTACACAAGTAGTGTTTTACTGGGTGTCTTTCAGTTTTATTTGAGTCATTTCTATTAAGATATCTTTACTTTTACTCAAGTATGACAATTGGGGACTTTTTCCATAGTCATACTTATAAGCTAAATGCTACACATATAGGACCTGATTTGAAGCATGCCTGTGCTTTTAGCTGTTTGTAGTCAGCAGAAGGAAGGGATGTATGGTTAACATCTTGTCTTAAAGTGGGACTGATCTGAGATGAAGTTATCCTGCTCAGAGGCCACTCAGTGTGAGTGTGGGGGGCGACAGATTTGGTCGGTGGGAGAGTTAGTTGACATGGGTAAGATGTTCTGAGGAGACACATTAGAAGTCTGCACACAGTGTAAAACATTATACAATAATTATCTGACAAATCCTGTAGTTAGGAAATATGTGACCGACCACCTTGATTTGGTCTTATGTAGCAAAATTTGAAATAGTGTTTTTTAAATTGGTTAAACATGGAGACTCCAAGATACACAATGGTATATCATACACCACAGTTGAGGAACAATGGGAAAGCAATGGGTATGCTTTGAAAGTTCTTCACATTAACGTCCTGGTAAACACACACACTATATCAAATAAAATCTACGTTTATTTGTCACATGCACAGGATACAGAAGGTACAGAAATATACAGAAGATACATAAATGGTTACTTGTATAGTAGCAATATCAAAAATAGAAAGTGTCCAGATAAAAGTATTTTATAATTATTATATGATGCTTACCCAGACACACTTGTCCAAATTGATAGGTCACTATTGTGACCCATCCACTTAGGCATGTACACATGTTCATGAAATACAATAGATGGCCGTAACCAGGCACATCTGGCTAACTTGATGGGTCATGTAATCATCTGGCGAAGTGGAGTATTTTGTTTAGATGTAGCTAGCTAGCTAAACAATGAACCATAATCCCAACCCATAGCTAAAGTACAATCAGATAACCATAGCTAGCCACCATGCATGAAATGCTGTAGTATGAATCTGCAGGTAGCTAAAGCTAACCAACTAGGTTCAATGTTAGCTAGCTAGCTAACATTAGGCTATAACTAGACATGAAAATGGATTTCTGAGATATGAATAATATTACTACAAAGATTATACACGTGAAATTAGCTAGCGATTCAGCATCCTAACATTTGCAAGCTAGTTAACAGGACGCTTTAACTTGCAATAAAAATGAGTTTGAAAAAATTTGAAATGTATAATGTCTGAAAATGTAGCTAGACTCTAACCCGTATACTTGGATGAACGCTTCATGGCAGACTGGAACCACTTTAACTAAGACGTCCTGGGTCTTTTCAATTTTGTTTGTAGCTAGCTACAGCTTGATTGGCTGAACGTGGTACGCAACATACAGAAGTATCATTAGCCTTTCTAGCATGGTAAGGAACAATTGTCAAGTCACTCCAGTTCACACTGACCATGTGCAGATAGTAGTCCATCACAACTTTTCCCCACTGATCTTTGCCGATAGAGCCTGCTCTATTCAGGGCCGGAATGTTGTTGAGAGCAGTAGCAACCCTTTTTCAGTTCTCCATGGCTAACGTTATATCTTTAAAAAAAAGCTGCGGTAGCAAGGATTATCTACACATACTGAGCAGCTCATGTTGTAGACAGAAGCGTACTACATGGCAGACCAATCCAAACTCATCTCCCATCCATTATCTCAACCAATCATAGCTAGCTGGAAGTATCTTGTATTTTTCCTTGGCTAAACCAATTAGCGTTGTAATTTAACTATGCTATTCATATTTACAGATGGTATACAAGTTTGTTTTCAAGGTAAATGTTCCAGAAGGCATTTCTGACAAAACACTTTCAAATGCCTCTCTTGTGAAGTAGTGATGTGCAACATATGCATAGCTTCATGAAACGGGTGACATATATCAGATCAGAACTAGCTTTAACTCTTCACGCATGTTATAGTTTATGATATTGTTTCTTTCACCTAAGTCACAACTATATGTTGTTCAGCTGTCAGCCAATTCCCATCCCTTTAGCTCTGTCCAACAGACATGACTCACCTCACATTGTAGATGACATCCACAAGATATGCCACCATTTTGTTTAACTGCTAATTAGTCTTAATACATGTATGTAGTCATGTCAGCTTGTTCAGTTAGCCATTGTCAGTTATGATAAGGCGCAAGCTGTCGTTTTCCACTTCCGACATTAATCATATGTGACTTGAACAAATTGGTCTGAATACATGTCATATTCAACTGATGTTGCCACGGTTTCTGGAGCATTGGCAATTTGCACTGTGTTGCATTTAATGGCCCTCTCCCATCTGAGCTTCTGTTTGTGACATCAATAATTATCCACTGTGTTTCTGAGACCAGGATAAGGTTCTCTGTCACGCTAAAGGGTTAATTAAGGAGAGTTCAATACAGGGGAAAGGGACATGATCATCCAGGATGTTTCCCCCCCCCCCCTCTCTGTCTCTCCTCTGTCTCTCCTCTGTCATGACCTCCCAGGCCTCATCATGCAATTGTATCTTCTAATCTGTGTCTGGTGTTACCATTCCCATGGCAGAAGGTTTGGGAGGCGTGGAGCTGCAGAGGTAATGATGGAGATAAATACAGTAGGGTGGTGGCTATGCAGCCGTTGAGGTCCACTGTACTGAAGGTGTGCTTTTTACCCCATCCATCTGTCTGTCCTTTTTGAGCTTGGCACATAAACTCTGTCTTTCTCCAGGGAGCGAAGAGGGGAGGTGAGAATCTTAGTGTCTCATTAAGACCCAAATTAATTGATAAGCAGGCAATGCTCCTAGGCTTGTAGGTGTCTTATTAAACTTCTTCAAGCTTAAGGTCTGCAATTCAGTGCCTACTTTGATCAGTAATTGCCAACAACTTTCCCGCAATGAATTGATTACTCTGGGGAAAATGGGTTGGAGATACTGTAAATGTCTTTTGGATTTCTCCGAACCAAGGTGAAAGCAGTCTTCTCTCTTTTACTGCAACTATCATCTTTAGACTTGAAGTACTTCCGACTTCTACGAAGTGTCACAGTTCACTTAGAGTTAAGATAGTCAGTGTTGAGGCAATGGCTGAAGGGTAGGAAAGGTACAGAACACAGTAGTTCCATGGGCCTCACTCTCTCATAGCTGGAATCACTTATTTTCCCCCAGGACTCCAAGGCCCGTCCAAAGTGACCAAAGGGTCATCAGCTTCCCAGGTGTCGGAAATGATCTAAGAGCAGCTTCAGAGAAGTAGAATGCTTCATATGAACTCACTCCTACTTTAGTGGGCTCCTTCTTCTTAGTGCGATTCCATAACCAAGTTGCTCCATTCAATGTTTAGCTTGAGTCTCGATAGAGGCTTGTTATGTTCTTATTTTTCACTATAATAAAAATGTGTTTATCGATGTATTTTTCGGAGAGCGGGCATGGTGAAGTTATATTATCTCTCGGTAAGCCAGTCTTTCTGACTCATTATCTCACGCCACGCGATGATTCAGTGAATCCCTACAAAATATCAGTTTAATGAACCTCTGGCCCACTTTGTTATGTTTCGTCATGTTGTGGTTGTTGTAAGTAATGGCAGTCATCCATTAAGTAAATTAGTTTCTGTGTGAGCAGAAGAATGGTAGCGGGGGAATCCAGCGTATAGCTGAGTGTAATGAGACTCAGTTTGAAGGGCTGGGCCACACAAAGAGAATACAATGTGTCACTGCTGAAGCACTTAAATAACAATAAACCTCATAATGACTTGGCTTGGTGCAGTGGGGGTCAAAGACAGCAATATAGGACTAATGTTGGTCTCTTTTTAGATAGTTTTATATATTTGTTTATGTATTTATCACTTATTTTACCAGGCAAGTTGGCTGAGAACATATGCTCATATTCCACTACTGCCTGAATAAGAGGGGTCAATGAGTGGTTCGCTGGGGTTGCTATGTACATGAGGGGAGGATGGTGAGTACTGTATAAATATTAGAGTGTGTAACTGTCAATATCAGTTGCTCAAGTACTTTTGAGTAGAGAACGACGGATAATTTGTCCGGACGATAATTATGGCCGATATTAGCCCTTTCCTAGTCTATTGGCTATCCACGCAGCTGATGTCCCCTTTATAATGCCTCGTGTCAAATTGCTACAAGATATAGCTGCCTCACTGCATTGCTAGCTTGCCTGTCCTGAGGAACCTCTGGAATGCATCTCTTGCTACAGTGGTTCTTCCTTTAAAAGTTTTGAGCTTACGCTGTGAACATTTGTGGTAGATGGTGGCAGATTGTGGTAAAGTGCGTCATTCTGGCAACAGTGGGTGACACTTAAATAACGTGCCATAGAATTCTGCGGCACCCCGCAAGCTGTGCTGCAGTACACCGCAACTTTTAAAGGAAGAACCACTATAGCTTCCCACTCATGCTGATATCTGCTCATCCTTTAACACACTTGAATAATGCACCATGGCATGTCGAAATGTTGAAAGTGCTAATTAATTTACTGTTGGGCAAAAACAATCCATACAGGCTACAACACTTTAGAAAGCAAGAAGATACCGGTGGCTTGCTAGCTAGCTAGCCAGGTAAGAGCCCAAATGTTCACCAGATGGCGCTAATATTCCCGACGTCATCTAAAGTCCAAACTTCACGATCCCAGCTGGTGATACATTTGTGGCCCCCTTGCGACCGGCTTGTACATACAACAATCTCCATTCAGGCTACAAAGGCCGAAATTAAACATTTTAAAAATACAAAATTTCACCATTGCTAGTGGCTAATGCTACTGCCGGATGTTGCGTACAGCACTCAGACCAGTAGTAAACAATAGACTGCTGCAACCTGATTGGCTGAACGTGGTACGCAACATCCAGAAGTAGGGTTAGCCTCTCTAGCATGGTAGGGGGAAAAAAATTAAGATTACTCATATTTTCCCAGTGAGTCTGGAAAGAGAGTTTACAGTCTAACCAGACACCTAGGTATAGTTGTAGTTGTCCACATATTCTTGGTCAGAACCGTCCAGAGTAGTGATGCTAGTTGGGCGGAAGGGTGCGGGCAGCAATCGGTTGAAGAGCATGCACCTAGTTTTACTAGCATTTAAAAGCAGTTGGAGGCCATGGAAGGAGTGTTGTATGGCGTTGAAGCTCATTTGGAGGTTTGTTAGCACAGTGTCCAAAGAAGGGCTAGATGTATACATAATGGAGCCGTCTGCGTAGAGGTGGATCAGAGAATCACCAGCAGCAAGAGTGACATCATTGATATATACAGAGAAAAGAGTCGGCCTGAGAATTGAACCCTGCGGCACCCCCATAGAGACTGCCAGAGGTCTAGACAACGGGCCCTCCGATTTGACACACTGAACTCTATCTGAGAAGTAGTTGGTGAACAAGTCGAGGCAGTCATTTGAGAAGCCAAGGCTATTGAGTCTGCCGATAAGAATGCGGTGATTGACAGAGTTGAAAGCCTTGGCCAGGTCGATGAAGACGGCTGCACAGTACTGTCTTTTATCGATGGCGGTTATGATATCGTTTAGGACCTTGAGCGTGGCTGAGGTGCACCCATGACCAGCTCGGAAACCAGATTGCATAGAGGAGAAGGTACGGTGGGATTCGAAATGGTCGGTGATCTGTTTGTTAACTTGGCTTACAGAGATTTTTAGAAAGACAGTGCAGGATGGATATAGGTATATAACAGTTTGGGTCTAGAGTGTCTCCCCCTTTGAAGAGGGGATGACCGAGGCAGCTTTCCAATCTTTAGGGATCTCAGACGATACGAAAGAGAGGTAGTAATAGGGGTTGAAACAGTTTCGGGTGATAATTTTAGAAAGAGAGGGTCCAGATTGTCTAGCCCAGCTGATTTGTAGGGATCCAGATTTTGTAGTTCTTTCAGAACATCAGCTGTCTGGATTTGGGTGAAGGAGAAGTGGGGTGGGGGGCGGCTTGGGCAAGTTGCTGCAGGGGGTGCTGAGATGTTGGTCAGGGTAGGGGTAGCCTTGTGGAAAGCATGACCAGCCGTAGAAAAATGCTTATTGTAATGATCGATTATCGTAGATTTATCGGTGGTGACAGTGTTTCCTATCCTCAGTGCAGTGGGCAGCTGGGAGGAGGTGCTCTTATTCTCCATGGACTTTACAGTGTCCCAAAACTTTTTGGAATTAGTGCTACATGAAGCAAATCTGTTTGAAAAGCTAGCCTTAGCTTTCCTAACTGACTGAGTATATTGAATCCTGACTTCCCTGAAAGTTTGCATATCGTGGGGCTATTTGATGCTAATACAGAACACCGTAGGATGTTTTTGTGCTGGTCAAGGGCAGTCAAGTCTGGGGTGAACCAAGGGCTATATCTGTTCTTAGTTCTACGTTATTTGAATGGGGCATACTTATTTAAGATGGAGAGGAAAGCACTTTTGAAGAGTAACCAGGCATCCTCTACTGATGGGATGAGGTCAATATCCATCCAGGATACCCGGGACAGGTTGATTAGAAAGGCCTGCTCGCTGAAGTGTTTTAGGGAGCTTTTGACAGTGATGAGGGGTGGTCGTTTGACCGCGGACCCAGTACGCACGCAGGCAATGAGGCGGTGATTGCTGAGATCCTGGTTGAAGACAGCAGAGGTGTATTTAGAGGGCAGGTTGTCAGGATGATATCTAAGAGGGTGCCCATGGTTACAAATTTAGGGTTGTACCTTGTAGGTTCTTTGATGATTTGTGTGAGATTGGGGGCCTCTAGCTTAGATTGTAGGATGGTGGGGTGTTAACTTCTCTGGGATATGTGGGACGGTAGCGTCCCACTTGGCCCAAAGCCAGATAAAATGTAGCGCGCCAAATTCAAATATATTATTATAAAAATCAATCTTTCATGAAATCACACATGAAAGACACCAAATTAAAGCTACACATGTTGTGAATCCAGCCAACATGTCTGATTTCAAAAAGGATTTACGGCGAAAGCACACCAAACGATTATGTTAGCTCAGTACATAGCCACAGAAAAACACAGCCATTTTCCCAGCAAAATATAGTAGTCACAAAAAGCAGAAATAGAGATAAAATGAATCACTAACCTTTGATGATCTTCATCAGATGAAACTCATAGGACATCATGTTACACAATACATTTATGTTTTGTTCGATAATGTGCATATTTATAACCACAAATCTCGGTTTACATTGGCGCCATGTTCAGAAATGCCTCCAAAATATCCGGAGAAATTGCAGAGAGACACGTCAAATAACAAATACTCATCAGAAACTTTGATGAAAGATACATGTTTTACATATAATTAAAGATACACTTGTTCTTAATGCAACCGCTGTGTCAGATTTCAAAAAAACTTTGCGTAATAAGCACACCATGCAATAATCTGAGACGGCGCTCAAACATAGCAACATTTCTCCGCCATGTTGGAGTCAACAGAAATACGAAATTACATCATAAATATTCCCTTACCTTTGATCATCTTCATCAGAATGCACTCCCAAGAATCCTAGTTCCACAATAAATCGTTGTTTTGTTCGATAATGTCCATTACTTATGTCTAAGTAGCTACTTTTGCTAGCATGTTTAGTGCACATGTCCAATCGCTTGCGCAAATGCAGGCGAACTCGGACGAAAACTTCAAAAAGTTATATAACAGGTCGAATAAACTGGTCAAACTAAGTAGAGAATCAATCTTCAGGATGTTGTTGTCATATATATCCAACCGGAGCATTCCTTCATGTCTGTAGAAGTTATGGAACGCAAGGCGATATCATGAGAAAAGCGCGTGACCAGGAACTGGAAATCTGCCAGACCACTGACTCTGACCACTGATTCCCCTCCCATCCGGCCCCACAACACAGCATAAGCTTCATTCCACATTCTACAGACTGTTGACATCTAAAACAGACTGTTGAAGGCGTAGGAAGTGCAAACAGATCCATATCTTACAGGGAATTGAATCGGCGATGAGTTGAACATTACCAGTCTCAGAATTCTCACTTCCTGTTTGGATTTTTTCTCAGGTTTTTGCCTGCCATATGAGTTCTGTTACACTCACAGACATCATTCAAACAGTTTTAGGAAGTTCAGAGTGTTTTATATCCAATAGTAATAATAATATGCATATATTAGCATCTGGGACAGAGTAGGAGGCAGTTCACTATGGGCACGCAATTCATCCAAAAGTAAAAATGCTGCCCCCTATCATAAAGAAGTTAAGCATGTCCCAGTTTAGGTCACCTAACAGTACGAACTCTGAAGATAGATCGGGCGCGATCAATTCACATATGGTGTCCAGGGCACAACTGAGGGCCGAGGGGGGTCTGTAGCAAGCGGCAACGGCGAGCGACTTGTTTCTGGAAAGGTGGATTTTTAAAAGTAGAAGCTTGAATTGTTTTGGCACAGACCTGGATAGTATGACAGAACTCTGCAGGCTATCTCTGCAGTAGATTGCAACTCCGCCCCCTTTGGCAGTTCTATCTTGTCGGAAAATGTTATAGTTAGGGATGGAGATTTCTTGATTTTTTTTAAAGCCAGGATTCATACACGGCTAGGACATACGGGTTGGCGGAGTGTGCTAAAGTAGTGAATAAAACAAACTTAGGGAGGAGGCTTCTAATGTTAACCTGTTTGGGCTGCAGGGGCAGTATTGAGTAGCCGGATAAAAGGTGCCCATTTCAAACGGCCTCGTACTCAATTCTTGCTCGTACAATATGCATATTATTATTACTATTGGATATAAAACACTCTCTAGTTTCTAAATTATATCTGTGAGTAAAACAGAACTCATTTTGCAGCAAACTTCCTGACAGGAAGTGGAAAATCTGAAATTGATGCTCTGTTCTAGGGCCTGCCTATAAATGTCCTTGATATATATCAGTATACATGCACTTCATGCGTCTTCCACTAGATGTCGACAGGCAGTGAGAGAAGAAATGGAGTGTGTAACTTGATCTGGGGTCGAACAAAAGCTCTTTGTATGACGTGTCACCAGTTTCCTGTTTTCTGGAGAGCGCGTGAAGGGACCTGGTTTTGCCTTTTGTACAGCTGTCGTTATAGGCGACTAATATCTCCGGCTTTGATTTTATTTGAAACATGTGACAATATCATCATAAAGTATGTTTTTTCAATATAGTTTTATTCGATTATTGAAATTTTTTCGGGACGTTAGGCGTGTTGCGTTGTGTGCCTTTGTTCAGGAAGGATAGCTTCGCGCCACTTTGCTAGCTTTCCGTGCTAATTGACTGGAGAAGAGGACATTCTAAATCCAAACAACGATTGTTCCCGACAAAGGACCCCTTGTACAACATTCTGATGAAAGATCGTCAAAAGTAGAACCCATTTTATGATGCTATTTCATATATCTGTCGAACATGTGAAATAGTTGTTTGCGCCCAGATTTTGGGTACTCTCTCGCTATACCTAAGCTGGAAGTTATTTTTTGAATTCTAACACGGCGATTGCATTAAGAACTAGTGTATCTATCATTTCCTATACAACATGTATTTTTTTGTAACGTTTATGTATAGTTATTTGGTCAGAATTGTTGAGTGCCATAAAAATATCCACACATTCTGTGAAAAAGATGCTACGTTAGCACAATGTATAACCACTGATTTCAGCTCTAAATATGCACATTTTCGAACTAAACATAAGTGTATGTATAACCTGATGTTATAGGACTGTCATCTGATGAAGCTTATCAAGGCTAGTCAAAAATTATATATCTTTTGCTGGTTTATTCGCTATCGCTAACGTGCCTATTGCTATCGCTAACGTGCCTTGATGAATGAATGCGGTAGTGTGGTAGGCTATTGTAGTAAGCTAATATAATGCTATATTGTGTTTTCGCTGTAAAACACTTCAAAAATCGGAAATATTGGCTGGATTCACAAGATGTTTGTCTTTAATTTGCTATACACCATCGATTTTTCAGAAATGTTTTATGATGAGTATTTAGTTATTTGACGTTGGTGTCTGTAATTACTCTGGCTGCTTCGGTGCTATTTTTGACGGTAGCTGCAATGTAAAACTGATTTATACCTCAAATATGCACATTTTTCGAACAAAACATAGATTTATTGTATAACATGTTATAAGACTGTCATCTGATTAAGTTGTTTCTTGGTTAGTTTGGTTGGTTCTTGGTTAGTTAGGTTGGCTTTGTGCATGCTACCTGTGCTGTGAAAAATGTCTGTCCTTTTTTGTATTTGGTGGTGAGCTAACATAAATATATGTGGTGTTTTCGCTGTAAAACATTTAAAAAATCGGACATGTTGGCTGGATTCACAAGATGTTTATCTTTCATATGCTGTATTGGACTTGTTAATGTGTGAAAGTTAAATATTTCAAAAAAATATATTTTGAATTTCGCGCCCTGCACTTGAAGTGGCATTTGTCATATTGTGCCCGGCTTCGGGCTTGCAGCCCAAAGAAGTTAACATGCATGAAACCAATGCTTTTACGGTCACATAAGTCAACAAATGAGAGTACTTGTGGAATTGGAGTGATGCTGGGGTTGCAGGGCCTGGGTTAACCTCTACATCACCAGAGGAACAAAGGAGGAGTAGGATAAGAGTACGGCTAATGGCTAAAAGAACTGGTCGTCTAGTGTGTTCGGAACAGAGAGTAAAAGGATCAGGTTTCTGTGCGCGGAAGAATAGATTCATGGTATAATGTACAGACAAGCCTAGGGATTGAGTGACGATGAGAGAGGTTTTGTCTCTAGAGGCACCATTTAAGCCAGGTGAGGTCTCTGCATTTGTGGGGGGTGGAACATAAGGGCCAGCTAAGGAATATTGAGCAGGGCTTTAGGTTTTACTGTGAAATAAGACAATAATTACTAACCAAAACAGCAATAGACAAGGCATATTGACATTAGGGAGAGGCATGTGTAGCCGAGTGATCATAGGGTCCAATGAGTAGCAAGGCGAGCTGGAGGCACGGCGACTCAGACAGCTAGCTGGCCGGGGCTAGCAGCAGGCTAGCAGATGGGCCTCAGGGGGACGTCGCAACGAGAGGGTCTGTTGAAACCCCCACGGACGGATTACGTCGTCAGGCCAGTCGTGATGGATCGGCGGGGCTCCGTGTTGGCAGCAAAGGGTCCAGGCCAATTGGCAGAAGAGGAATTATATGATTGAATTCTTCTGCTAGCCGGGAGAAGGGCCTAACACGAGGCTAGCTTCAGCCTAACTGGTGCTTTCTTCGGGACAGAAACGTTATTGATATTGTTCTTGTACATTCTGTATATTATTTATTTTGACATACTGTATATTATTTTATTTTGACACTATCTATTTCTGATATTGCTACTATGCAAGTAACCATTTGGCTGTACACCTTCTGTAGAGACTCATCCACTTAGCAAGACTTAGCAAAATGTTGATATGTGTGGTCGTAACATGATTTTGTGACATATCACAACAATATCATGTGACCGTATCAAGTGTCCACCACATAATTATATGGCGCATCCACATAAATATATGGCACATGCATCTGTTTATGTACTTTACATGTCCACTTCACTCAGGTTTCAACTCAGGTTGCATGGCCTTAACCTGTCTAGGATCAGCGTGGCGCTAGCGGCACCCCCCCCCCCCCCCCACTGAAAAACCAGTGCCGCGAAATTCAAAAAAAATATTTTTTTAAAATATTTTACTTTCACACATTAAAGTCCAATACAGCTAATGAAAGACACAGATCTTGTGAATCCAGTCAACATTTCCGATTTTTAAAATGTTTTACAGGGAAGACACAATATGTAAAGATGTACATCTATTACCTAAAAACACATTAGCATAATCCACCATCTTTTATTTGTCCACCAACACCAGTAGCCATCACCAATTCGGCTAAACTAAGATATTTATAGCCCCTAACCAACAAAAAAACTCATCAGATGACAGTCTGATAACATATTTATGGTATGGGATAGGTTTTGTTAGAAAAAAGTGCATATTTCAGGTAGATATCATAGTTTACAATTGCACCCACCGTCACAAATGGAATAGAAAAACTACTTAGAGCAACGTGTTTACCTACTTACTAATCATCAAACATTTCGTAAAAATACACAGCATACACGAATCGAAAGACACAGATCCTGTGAATACAGACAATATTTCAGATTTTCTAAGTGTCTTACAGCGAAAACACAATAAATCGTTATATTAGCTTAGCACATAGCAATTAGCAGCCCAGCATTGATTCTAGCCAAAGTGAGCGATAAAAGTCAACATCGCCAAAAGATATTAATTTTTTCACTAACCTTCTCAGAATTCTTCCGATGACACTCCTGTAACATCATATTACACATTCCATATAGAGTTTGATCGCAAATGTTTATATTTAGCCACCAAAATCATGGTTAGACAATGTGAAATGTAGACAAGCTGGTAAAGAAAAAGTCCTTGCGCCACTTAGACAGTGATCTACTCTTATACATAAATACTCATAAACGTGACTAAAAAATATAGGGTGGACAGGGATTGATAGACAATTTAATTCTTAATACAATTGCGTAATAACATTTTTTAATTTATCCTTACTTTTCAATTCAGTTTGCGCCTAGCGAAGCTACGTCATAAAACATGGCGTCCTAAGCCACTAAAATGTTTCGACAGAAACACGATTTATCATAATAAAAATGTCGTACCTTGAGCTGTTCTTCCATCAGTATCTTGGGCAAAGGATCCTTTCTTGGGAGAAATCGTCTTTTGGTGGAAAGCTGTCCTCTTGCCATGTGGAAATGTCAACTGCGTTCGGGATGAACTGAAAAGCGTGCCCAACTTTTCACATCGTTGCAAAAATAAATGTCCCAAAATCGCACTAAACGGATATAAATTGCTATAAAACGCTTTAAATTAACTACCTTATGATGTTTTTAACTCCTATAACGAGTGAAAAGATGACCGGAGAAATATAACAGGCTAAACTAACGCTTGGAACAGGAGCGGGTCGGTGTCCAGCACGCGCGTTACGCACCAAGGAAAGACTTGCTAGCTACAGGGTTTTTTGATTTATAGGGCCTGTGAACGCGCAATCGACCCCATTGGAATCGTCATCACGTAAAGGCATCCAGGGGAAGACGTAAGAAGTGTCCGTATAGTCATAGCAATGACAGTGCCCTTTTAACTGACTTCAGAAAAGTGGCCAACATTTCTCAAATCTGACTCCATGTCAGGGAAATTGCTGTAGAATGGGCTCTGTTCCACTTAGAGACAAAATTTCAACTCCTATAGAAACTATAGACTGTTTTCTATCCAATAATAATAATAATATGCATATTGTACGATCAAGGATTTTGTGGGAAGCCGTTTCAAAAATTAGCCAAATTAGCATAAATAGTCTAAACAGCGCCCTCATCCCCAACAGGTTTTAACTTATGTATGGGATGCTATGTGATAAGTGCGTGTGTAACAGTATATACAGTTTGCTAATGTACTGGTGTGAAGGCATTTGGGCAGTGGTCTAACGTACTTATGTTTTTTGGGGTGTATCTGTACATTACTTTATTATTTATATTTTCAACTTTTACTTTTACTTCACTACATTCCGAAAGAAAATAATGTACCTTTTACTCCATACATTTTCCCTGACACCCAAAATGACTTGTTACATTTTGACAGGAAAATTGTCCAATACACACACTTATCAAGAGAACATCCCTACTGCATCTGATCTGGCAGACTCACTCCAACCAAATTCTTTGTTTGTAAATTATGTCTGATTGTTGGAGTGTGCCCCTGGCTATCCGTCAATAAGAAAAAATTGTGCCGTCTGGTTTAATATGAGGAATTTGAAATGATTTATACTTTTACTCAAGTATGACAATTTAGTACTTTTTCCACCACTGGATGTGGCTGGGGGTTATAGCATTTCTTTCACATGACCCATCAAGTTAGACAAGTGTGTCTGGGTAAGCGTCATCTAATATTTATAAAATATCTGGACACTTTCTGTTTACCTGGAGTTTTTCCTTGTTGTAGGCTACTACCACTTTTAGTCTTAAACTTTACTACACTACTCACTGTTTAGCACATGACCTCACATGTGAATCCTTAAAGAGATGGGTGGGGTTGGCTTAAGAGGATGTGAACAATGCTGAATGGGTGTAGACAAAGGAGAGCTCTCCAGTAGGTACCAAAACATTCAAAGGCCCTTTTCTCAAAAGTGTTTACAAGTGTATCAACTTTCAAAGCAGAATTACTTTCCCATTGGTCCTCAAAACATTGTGTATGATATACCATTTTGTAGCTCTGAGTCTCTGAATTTATCCAATGTAAAAAAATATATATATAATTAAATTCTGCTACATAAGACCGAATACAGGTGGTAAGTCACATATTTCCACACTATGAGGTTTAAATAATACTCTGAAATTAATAATAATGGCCTTTTAGTGTAAGAGCTGTTTGAAAAGACCGCCTGAAATTTCTGCCTGTTTTGGGGGGATGGAGTTTTGGCCTGCCTGGTGAAATCACCAGGTGGTAAATTAGTTAGTAGACCAATAAGAAAGAGAGTTCCAAACCCCTCTGCCAATAACAGCTAATTTCCAGTGTTCCCCTTCCCACTCAGACCACTCCCAGCCAGTCCTAGCAACATTTTTGCTTGAGAAATTGCTCTTTGCTATTTTTGTTTCTTTTTGACCATTTTAATTGAAAACAATCACAGTAAGGTACCTAGTTGTTACCCACGACAAACAATGTCAGGAATAACAGTGCCAGTCAGGAATAATAGTGCCATCTGGCAGACAGTTGGGCTGGCCAGGTACTAAACAACATTCTGCTTTCACATAAAGCTATCTTTCCTTGCTAGTTTACAGCTGAGGCTGACATCAATTCACTACCCTATAACTTTATTTGTGATACCATAATGCAAAATATTATGATTTAAAATCTGGTAAGCACCAACAACTTTGGTAATTCACTGGTTAAAACATTTGGCAAATTCACTGACTGTGCATGCAGAATGTCTGTGCTGTTTTTTGAAAGGGACAGCCCGCAATTTTATGAAAGAAGAAATTAGACTACTTCCAGGGGCGGATTGGCCATCTGGCATTTCGGGAAAATGCATTGATGGGTTGGTCCATTTTTTTGCAGAGTGGGCCTAACTTGGGGTTTTAGCATTAAACTATCATTAACTGGCCAAAAAATGGGTGCCTCATGGGGGAAAAAATGACCGGTGTGGGAGCCTTGCAGCAAGAAATGGGTCGGTGTGGGGGGGCTCAAGGATAAAAATGGGTAGGTGTGTTAGAAATGCCAGGGACGAATTCTAGTCCCAGTCCGCCCCTGGCTACTTCTATGCAAAGGTTGTTGATCAGTAGTATAATATCAGTCCCAAATGGAAAGGAAACAATTTTTTTGTCATCTGTAGCCCCATATACTCCACTGAATGCAAACACTCCTATTAAATATGCATTCACCTGTATTGTCAGTAGGCTTAGGCTACATCTTGATTTACCCCATTTATCAATAGAGATTTACCATTCTAATAAATTATTAACCTTTGGTTTGTAGTTAGATTGGTAAAAACAAAGTCGAATTGATTGTATAATTGATTCATTATTGCATACATGGCTGTCATAGGGACATTTTGACATCCAAAAAGTATAATTTAAGTATACTGAACATTGGCATAAAATCGGTCTCCTTTGCCCCCCAAAAAATTGGTATCGGCATCAGCCCTAAAACATATCGGTCTTTATTCAGATCCTTTATAGGGATACAAGAATGATAAAATAAATTCCAATATCATAAGTAATGCATTAGAATAGTTGTTCAAAGTGTAAAGTTACTGAAAAGGAACAAATATGTGGTAATTGAATATATTAAGAAGACGGATATTGAATGTTTTTCATAGGATTATTAATTGATTTAATGCCATAATATTATACCAGACAGGTCGTGCTGGAATTCAATTAAGTGAGAGAGACAAAGCAGCATTTTGGAGAGATTTGCCTGTTTTATAGGATATGATTAATTTTTAACTTCAATCATAAAGAAAGTTTGTTTCTGAGGTTGTTTTGGGGTTGTGTTTACTGGATATTTCATTCATTAAGGATGTTCCGAGCCCTCCTATGAATTGAAGGACAAGCTTTTGAATTTCACATGAGATCTGAATGATACATTATTATTCATTATATGCAATTCATTTGAAAGAAATCTGTTTCATACTTGAGAGGAGACCAAGAAAATGATGAAATTTATACATACGCTCATGCAAATATAGAAATGGAACTGGACAAAAAAATATTATTCCATAACTGCACGGTATTTGCAAACAAAATGACAGGACATCAACCATACCAGTTATATATCCTTTTTATCAAATGTTTCAGTTTATGCCTTAGCAGTTTATGTAGATGGTAACATCTAAATGGTTGACTGACATGTTTTGGCCTGTTTTTGGAAGAAAACAAAAAAATATCTGCTCCCGTGTGTTACTGCTGACATGGACTGTATGGTTTGAAAACCTTAGATGAAAAATGAATGATAGGTCTTCGACTAGAGCTTTGCTTCTTCCTACCCACGGAGATAAAGACACACCAGAGCTCTCAGCTAGATTTGCCTACATTTTTTGTCATTCCTTTGGTGAAACACACACGCGGGTGCATGCGCACACACACACATTCACAAATACAACAGAATCAGACGTAAAGAACATTGTAAAGCATGTGCACTGGGTCTGTTGAGAGGTACCACTATTTTGTGATGGAGAGTTGGCACTGCATTGTGGGATGCGGTAGGGGGTTCTGTGTGTACTGGGGAGGATCGATACACACACACACACACACACACACACACACACACACACACACACACACACACACACACACACACACAGAGAGTCACCATGGCCTGTCGTGGCACAGCTGGTGGTGGTTTATGAAGGAAGTTTCAGCCCCTCTTTGTGTGTCATATCCGATTGTGTTAAACACATAGATGCTTTTCACATGACATTTAAATCAACACTTCAACAGAACTGCAGCTCTGGTGGAGGCATCTTCAGCTCTCTACAGTACTGTAGCTCTGGGCTCTCCAGAATGCTGGATGACATGTGGGAAAGTAGACAGACTACTGTACGGAGTATGTTAATCAAGGATGTGTCTGCAATTTTCAGTTTTAGGGTATATAGGATGCAGTCAAGTCTCCATTAAGCCACAGAAGAGAGGACTGTATGTTTTGGTATTCATTATGTACATTTGTGAATGTGCTTTGGATGAGGAGAGTGTGAAACCCACCCTCTCATTTTTACTGCCACTCACACCACAAGGCCAAGCCACCATCTCTCCTGGAGCCAAGTGGAGCCTGTTCTGGCTGTTGACATCCCAACATCTGTTTTCTGAAGTGGCAAGCATCTGTTAAAAAGTACAAACCTCCCTCGCCTCTGTTGACTGTGTGTATTTATTTTTTTTGACAGTTATTGTGATTGTGAACCCCATCTCGTCTTCAGGACTTGTCAATCTCTGAACCTGTCCACTCAACCAGTCATCTCCTAACGTATAATTTCTGTCTGACAGTGATGTGTTGGTAATAACATAATATTATACCTTCAGTCCTCTCTGCACACTGGGTCCACAGACCTCACCCAGACTGCAAACACAGAGATCTCTCTGATAGTCTCTGTCAGGAAGTCGACAAGCTGTCCTCGCCTGTGTTCTCCTGTGAACTCCATGGGCTAAGGAGCAATGTATCACCACCTTATTTATGTAATTTGTTGTTCTTTATCAGGACTTTATATCAGTTCAGACAGACACAGTATTTCATTTACAGTGACTTTTCAAATGCTTTCTAAGGCCGCATGACCATTGCAGTAATACAGTTAGGGCTGACCCCATTTAGTCGACTGGTCGATTGTTTGGCCCATAGGCTCTTGGTCGACCAAGATTTTTTAGTTGTTGAGCAGTGGCAAATATATTTAAAAAAATGTATGGCACACGAGACGACTGATTCACGCCTGTCTGAGTGGACTAATCCAGGGATGGCACACCAGTATCACAAGTAGTACATTTAGTCTAGCATTAATTCCCATCATTTCTAATCTAGTGTTTGTTTGGTTATGGTAATTTCTGTTATTGCATTCATATATTATTATTACAGTCTTACCGTTGTCATTGTAGGAGTGGACAGGTTGTTTGAAGAGAGCACAAGAGAGTGCTGAATAGTTGGAATTCTACATTTCAGTTTTTTTACGACATATCTTACATTTCTGTCTTCAAATATCCATTTGTTTTGCTGAAATATCATGACTAAGGGAACAAGAGCATGTTGTCATTGCCAAGTTAAATCACTTTCAGGACACAAACTAAAAACTAATTGTATCGTTGTTGTTGAGGCAACCACAAATGAGGACATTGTGCAATATTTAGATTCTAACTAATGTCTGAGTCTAAAGGAAATTAAGTTAATGCATATATAATTTGATATACAGAAGAATATACTTAACTGTCTTATGATTTATATTATCTTGTTTGATCGTGTACATTTCATTGAAATATCATTGTTACTTGTGATAAGGCTACACTTGTGAGAAAAAAAGTTTTGGTTTATTGCATTTAATTTACGAGTTGTCAATTTATTCATTGACTTTTGTTTGGAAAGCTCCTATCAATCTTGAGTAAGGGCACGCACCTGATTACGCATAGAAGTAGGCCTAGGCTACCTGGTCTGCGTGCAAATGTAGGCCTATATGTGACTCACCACCTGGATTCGGTCTTATGTAGCAAAATTGGAAATGGTGTTTTTTACATTGGATAAAAGTAGAGATTAAGAGCTACAGCATGTTATATCAAACTGCATTGTTGAGGAACAATGGGGAAGTAATTCTGCTTTGAAAGTTGATACACTTGTAAACTCACTTTTGAGAAAATGGCCTTTGAATGTTTTGGTATCTAATGAAAAGCTTTCTTTGTCTACACCCATTCAGCATTGTTCACACCCTCTTAAGCTTTAGCCCCACCCATCTTGTTTTGCCCTTTGAGCATTCAGAGCGCACACTTGACGCTCTGGCCGATGATTTGTTTACCTTTGGATAACATGAAAACAGCCAGCCTCTGCTGGCAACAATTTCATTACGCTTCTTTGCAGATGTTTACTGACACCGGCCATATTCAACGCGTGATGTACACTTTAGCTTAACCTGTTTGGCGTGCAAGCCCGACGTCGGTACACTTATGACAACAGCCAGCTCAAAGTGCAGGGCGCGAAATTCAAAAGATATTTTTTTTAAATATTTAACTTTCACACATTAACAAGTCCAAGACACCAGATGAAAGGTACACATCTTGTGAATCAAGCCAACATGTCTGATTTTTAAAATGTTCTACAGGGAAGACACAATATGTAAATCTATTAGCTAACCACGTTAGCAAAAGACACCACTATTTTTACTCCGTCAGTTTTTTACTACATCAGTAGCTATCACAAATTCGACCAAATAAAGATATAAATAGCCACTAACCAAGAAACAACTTCATCAACAACTTCAGCAGTCTGATAACATATTTATTGTATAGCATATGTTTTGTTAGAAAAATTTGCATATTTCAGGTATAAATCATAGTTTACATTGCAGCTACAGTCAGAAATTGCACCGAAAGCAGACATAAAAATTACAGACACCAACGCCAAATAACTAAATACTCATCATAAAACATTTCTGAAAAATACATAGTGTACAGCAATTGAAAGACAGGCATCTTGTGATTCCAGACAATATTTCCGATTTATCAAGTGTTTTACAGCGAAAACACAATATAGCGTTATATTAGCTTAGCACAATAGCAAACATAACAGCATTGATTCAAGGCAAAAATAGCTATAACGTATAAACCACCAAAATATATTAATTGTTTCACTAACCTTCTCAGAATTCTTCAGATGACAGTCCTGTAACATCATATTACACAATGCATATAGAGTTTGTTCGAAAATGTGCATATTTAGCATCACAAATCGTGCTTATACAATGAGAATAGTGTCCATAACGTCAAGCAATCTGTCTGGCGCCATCTTGTAAATGCACCTATTCTTATCGAAAACTATTCATAAACTTGACTAAAACAATACAGGTTGGACAGCAATTGAAAGACAAATTAGTTCTTAATGCAATCGCTGAATTACATTTTTTAAATTAACCTTACTGCGCAATACAGGCTGCGATAACGCAAGGCTACACTGCAGGAAATGGCGTCTTATGCATTTGACATTTTTCAACCGAACAATGAATTATCAGCAGAAATAGTTCTTACTTTTCGATGAACTCCCATCAGAATCTTGGGAAAGGTGTCCTTTGTCCAAAAGAATCGTTGCTAGGTTGGAGAACGTTGTCTTCAACGTTGCAATTAGCAGTAAACAATAGCCATGTGGGCCAGAGATACCCAACTTCCTACAACGCCACGAAAATAAATACCCGAAAATCGCAATATACTGACATAAACTGATATAATTCGGTTTAAAATAACAACATTACGATGTCTTCAACACCTATATCGAATAAAAACAGAGCCGGATATATCTAGGAGCTAAAACGGGAGCTTCTAAAATGACATGCCAAGACCCTCCCTGCGTCAGAGCGAAGAGTGGAAAGATGGGACACTTCGGTTCCAAGCAATTTATAACCTTTGGGAACTACGTAGAAACTCCATTTCAACTCTCCCTATTCGCTGACACCCAGTGGAAGGCGTATGCAGTGCATCTCAAACAATAGAGGACAGGCAAATTAATACACAGGTCTCAGAACAGCCAGCAAAATTCTGCATTCTGACATACACATAGGAAAATTGCTCTAAGTCCAGTGCTGTTTCACCCACAGATATAATTCAAACGGTTTTAGAAACTAGAGAGTGTTTTCTATCCAATAGTAATAATAATATGCATATTGTACGAGCAATAATTGAGTACGAGGCCTTTTTGAAATGGGCACCTTTTATCTGGCTACTCAATACTGCCCCTTGAGCCCAAACAGGTTAAGACATGCAGCTAGCTAGGTAAACAATGAACCTAGCTAGGTAAAAAACGTGTAAAATCACACACGTCACATAACATTAGCTAACAAGCCAGCCAGCTAGTTAAACAACAATGAACATAGTGCCAAATCATGGCGTCACTACACTGCATGACTAGCAAAGCAAACAGCTCTGGGATACGAAGAATAACATCAGCTAGGGAGCCAGCCAGCTAATGTTAGCTAGCCAAAAAACGCATTTTGTTTTTACATTCAAACGGCTCTCCTGTGAAGTTGTGACTTGCAACATACGCCTAGTTTCCTGAATCGGTTCACAAATGTGCCCGTTTAGGGATCTTATAGTATTTCTGATTTGTCTTAACTCACCATCACCGTGGAGCTTCTCAAAGTATTTTTTTCTTTGCCTCAAAACAGCAAGTAAACAAAATCTGTTTGTGCATACATTGAGAATGAAAATAGTTCCTCAATGTAGCCTATTTGAAAAATCTTTCCAGCTCATTCCCTTTGAATAACCACTCAGTATGAAAGGGGTAACAAATGTAATGCCTGATCCGGTGGAACCGTCATAAAATAGGCCCACCTAATTACTTCTTATCCCTTGCTCAAATAGCCTACAGCTGTGTCTGTCTGTCCGGAGCTCACTAGTTCCTTGCATACGGGCAATGCGTAGCCAATGTGATTTATAAGATATTTTACCCGGATATTTTCTACCTGTGGGCTGCAATATTTATATTTGTTGGCTTTATGTAGGCTATTTTTACATATTGGCAAAGGCAATAGAAGTTACTTTTAGATTTGTATAATTTTAATTTACATATAATTTTGATTAACCACATGACATTGATTTTGAGATATGAAGACTTTATTATAATTGAAATTAAACTTTTCCACAAATGTGCATATGAAAATCATAGCTGTCACACAGATCAGTAGAAATGGTTCGATACCTTGGCACTCCAAATGGAAAAGGTTGCGGACCTCTGGTGTAGCCTATTACCAACATTCAGGAGCATAACTTCAGAATCTGCGAAGGCCAGCAGCAAAGGGCAGTAGGAGGAGGGTCGGGAACCGGTTTCTTTCTTCTGGTTTAGCTATATTGATCTCTGGCTCCCTCTTTAGTAATTTGTGTCTTTAATTTTAAGTGCAGTGCTTAAAGCATCAGACAAGCTCAGTAGCCTACATATAGTTCATTTTATTCAAACATAGGGTGTGTCTATATATGGAAAGATACATGTTTAAAAATGTTGATTGGTCGAAAGAACAGACGATTGGTCGAAAGAACAGACGACTCTCGGTCAGCCAAGATTTTTTTTAGTCGGGGACAGCCCTAAATACAGTACTGTGCGTAACTGGCCAGATCAAATACCCATTTACAATCTAGCACCTGGTTCCTTAATTCTTGTTGCAGGGTGACGCCTGCCTCACTGACCTTGGGTTTGAGCACTGCGACAGATGCCCTTGACTCCAGTCCCAGTGAATGTAAATGATAGACTAGTAAAGGATGTTGTGGTGTGTGCTGCACTTTGCCGGCTCTGTGCAGCCAAATTAAAGGACATACATTTTAATAGGTGGTGCCAGCATCAGTGGCAGTTACCACTATCTGATTAATGGTGTAGAGTACTTATTTCAATAAGACATGAATAATTCTGCTTTATTCCCAAAGTCATGATAAAGTGTGTTCATTGAGAAAAAGAGGAAAAACATAGACATATTAGAAAGTTGGTTGTGAGGGAGGCATCCATTGTTGTGAGGATGAGGTTGGGAAAGGGGAAGTGACCATTGACTTTTCCAGTGTATTTGTCACGCCCTGACCTTAGAGAGCTTTTTATGTCTCTATTTTGGTTTGGTCAGGGTGTGATTTGGGTGGGCATTCTATGTTCCTTTTTCTATGATTTGTATTTCTGTGTGTTTAGCCGGGTGTGGTTTTCAATCAGAGGCAGCTGTCTATCGCTGTCTCTGATTTAGAACCATACTTGGGTTGCCTTTTCCTACCTGTATTGGTGGGTAGTTGTCCATGTATAGTTGCCTGTGAGCACTACGTTGGCTTCACGGTTTCGTGGTGATGTTTATTGTTTTGTTGGCGACATCTTAAAAATAAAGAAGTATGTACGCTCACCACGCTGCGCTTCGGTCCACTGTTTCCACCTTAGACGATCGTGACAGTATTGGCTTGGTTGCTGCCAGGGGACAACGACTGCACCCTCTCATTGAAGCCACTGAAGTTTAAGGCCGACAATGATAGTGCAGGCATTGTGTGTAGAAAACAGGATCCCTCATTATAGTGACTAGAAAAATGGCAATCTTCGTAGTTAATTAATAACACAAAAAGTATCTATTGTTTTATGTACAGTACCAGTCAAAAGTTTGGGACACACCTACTCATTCTAGGGTTTTTCTTTATTTTTACTATCTTCTACATTGTAGAATAATAGTGAAGACATCAAAACTATGAAATACTACAAATGGAATCATGTAGTAACCAAAAATATTTTATATTTGAGATTCTTCAAAGTAGCCACTCTTTGCCTTGATGACAGCTATGCATACTCTTGGGATTCTCTCAACCAGCTTCATTAGGTAGTCACCTGGAATGCATTTCATTTAACAGGTGTGCCTTGTTAATTTGTGGAATGTATTTCCTTAACCTTTCATTGCTACCCATCCCGGATCCGGGAGCATCCTCATCAAAAAAGCTGACTAGCATAGCCTAGCCTAACGCAACAGGGATATCATATAATATAATTTTCATGAAATCACAAGTCCAATACAGCAAATGAAAGATAAACATCTTGTGAATCCAGCCATCATTTCCGATTTTTAAAATGTTTTACAGCGAAAACACAATATGTATTTCTATTAGCTAACCACAACAGCAAAAGACTCAACCGCATATTTTCAGCATTTTTCTACCGCATAGGTAGCTATCACAAAACCGACCAAATAGAGATATAATTAGTCACTAACCAAGAAACAACTTCGTCTTATAACATGTTATACAATAAATGTATGTTTTGTTCGAAAATGTGCATATTTGAGGTATAAATCATAGTTTTACATTGCAGCTACCATCAAAAATATCACCAAAGCAGACGGAATAATTACAGAGAGCAACGTGAAATTCCTAAATACTCATCATAAAACATTTATGAAAAATACATGGTGTACAGAAAATGAAAGATAAACATCTTGTGAATCCAGCCAATATTTCAGATTTTTTAAGTGTTTTACAGCGAAAACACAATATAGCATTATATTAGCTTACCACAATAGCCAAACACACAAATGCATTTATCAGCAGCAAAAGGTAGCGATCGCAAAAAAACAGCAAAAGATGTAAAATTAATCACTAACCTTGACCAACTTCATCAGATGACAGTCCTATAACATCAGGTTATACAATACACTTATGTTTTGTTCGAAAATGTGCATATTTTGAGCTGCAAACCGTGGTTATACATTGTGAATATGTAGCATCGATTCACCAGAATCTCCGGAGATATTTTGGACAGTCACATAATCTAATCAAAGAACTCATCATAAACTTTACTAAAAAATACATGTTGGACAGCAAATGAAAGATACACTAGTTCTTAATGCAATCGCCGTGTTAGATTTTATAAAATAACTTTACCATAACAAACAGCTTACATTATAGCGAGACAGCGCCCGTAAAAAGGAAGGAATATAGGACTAAACATTTTCCACAGAAATACGAAATAACATCATAAATGGTTCTTACTTTTGCTGAGCTTCCATCAGAATCTTGTACAAGGAGTCCTTTGTCCAGAATAAATCGTTGTTTGGTCAGGAATGTCCTCTTCTCCTGTCGAATTAGCAACCTTAGCTAGCCAAGTGGCGCAAAGATGTCCATCTTCACCTAACGCAGAGAACGGAAAACTCCAAAACTCCCGATAAACGTTGAATAATCTGATAAAACTATATTGAAAAAACATACTTTACGATGATATTATCACATGTATCAAATAAAATCAAAGCCGGAGATATTAGCCGTCTATACCGAACGCTGATTGACATCAGCCAATGCTGATGTCCTTGGTAGACAAAGGAAATTGTGGTCACGTCATTCCAAGAGCTCTTGTTCGACCTCAGATCAAGCTAGACACCCCATTCCACCTCCCACTGCCTGTTGACATCTAGTGGAAGGCGTATGAAGTGCATGTATATCCATAGATTTCAAGCAATTGAATAGGAAGGCCCTGGAACAGAGCCTCGATTTCAGATTTTCACTTCCTGTTAGGAAGTTTGCTGCAAAATGAGTTCTGTTTTACTCACAGATATAATTCAAACGGTTTTAGAAACTTGAGTGTTTTCTATCCAATAGTAATAATAATATGCATATTGTACGATCTATAATAGAGTACGAGGCAGTTTAATTTGGTCACAATTTTTTACAAAGTGGAAACAGCGCCCCCATATTGACAAGAAGTTTTAACTTCTCTGGGAGATGTGGGACGATAATGTCCCACTTGGCCAAAAGCCAGTAAAAATGCAGAGCGCCAAATTCAAATAAATTACTATAAAAATCTAACTTTCATGAAATCAGACATGCAATACACCAAATTAAAGCTACACTTGTTGTGAATCCAGCCAACATGTCAGATTTGAAAAAGGCTTTTCGGCGAAAGCAAACGGTGCTATTATCTGAGGATAGCACCATAGTAAACAAAGAGAGAAGCATATTTCAACCCTGCAGGCGTGACACAAAACGCAGGAATAAAAATATAATTAATGCCTTACCTTTAACGAGCTTCTGTTGTTGGCACTCCAATATGCCCCATAAACATCACAAATGTACCTTTTGTTCGATTAATTCCGTCCAAAATATCCATTTATTTGGCGCGTTTGATCCAGAAAAACACCGGTTCCAACTTCTGCAACGTGACTACAAAATATCTCAAAAGTTACCTGTAAACTTTTCCAAAACATTTCAAACTACTTTTGTCATATAACTTTAGGTATTTTTTAACGTAAATAATCGAGAAAATTGAAGACGGGATGATCTGTGTTCAATACAGGATTAAAACAAACTGTAGCTAGCTTTCTGGTCACGCGCCTCTATCTAACAGTACACTTTACATTTACATTTAAGTCATTTAGCAGACGCTCTTATCCAGAGCGACTTACAAATTGGAAAGTTCATACATATTCATCCTGGTCCCCCCGTGGGAAATGAACCCACAACCCTGGCGTTGCAAGCGCCATGCTCTACCAACTGAGCCACACGGGACCGAAGTAACACTTCAAGTTACTATCTTTCTGGATGGCCGTACTTCTTCATTACACAAAGGAAAAAAACTCAACCACTTTCTAAAGACTGTTGACATCCAGTGGAAGCGGTAGGAACTGCAAGAAGGTCAATTAGAAATCTGGATTCCCAATGAAAACCCATTGAAAATAGAGTGACCTCAAAAACAAAATTCTGAATGGTTTGTCCTCGGGGTTTCGCCTGATAAAAAGGTTCTGTTATACTCACAGACATGATTCAAACAGTTTTAGAAACTTCAGAGTGTTTTCTATCCAAATCTAATAATGATATACATATCTTATCTTCTGGGGATGAGTAACTGGCAGTTGAATGTGGGTATGCTTATCATCCAAACGTGAAAATGCTGCCCCCTATCCTAGAGAGGTTAAATCCATTATTAAATTGTTTTAAAGAATATGGCACCACAATAAACCTGCCAAGAGAGGGCCGCCCACCAAAACTCACAGACCAGGCAAGGAGGGCATTAATCAGTGAAGGAACAAAGAGACCAAAGATAACCCTGAAGGAGCTGCAAAGCTCCACAGCTGAGATTAGAGTATCTGCCCATAGGACCATTTTAAGCCTTACACTCCACAGAGCTGGACTTTACGGAAGAGTGGCCAGAAAAAAGCCATTGCTTAAAGAAAAAATAAGCAAACACATTTGGTGTTCACCAAAAGGCATGTGGGAGACTCTCCAAACATATGGAAGAAGGTACTCTGGTCAGATGAAACCAAAATGTATATTTTTGGCCATCAAGGAAAACGCTATGTCTGGTGTAAACCCAACACCTCTCATCATCCCGAGAACACCATCATGCAACATCATGGGGATGTTTTTAATTAGTAGGGACTGGGAAACTGGTCAGAATTGAAGGAATGATGGATGGCACTAAATACAGGGAAATTCTTGAGGGAAATCTGTTTCAGTCTTCCAGAGATTTGAGACTGGGACGGAGGTTCACCTTCCAGCAGGACAATGACCCTAAGCATACTGCCAAAGCAACACTTGAGTGGTTTAACCTTTACTGCTCCAGCGTTCCGCCAGCGGAACTCCTCCCACATTCCACTGAAAAGGCAGAGCGCGAAATTCAAAATATATATTTTTGAAATATTTAACTTTCACACATTAACAAGTCCAATACAGCAAATGAAAGGTACACATCTTGTGAATCCAGCCAACATGTCCGATTTTAAAAATCTTTTACAGCGAAAATAGCACGTATATTTATGTTAGCTCACCACCAAATACAAAGAAGGACAGACATTTTTCACAGCACAGGTAGCATGCACAATACCAACCTAACTAACCAAGAACCAACCAAACTAACCAAGAAACAACTTCATCAGATGACAGTCTTATAACATGTTATACAATAAATCTATGTTTTGTTCGAAAAATGTGCATATTTGAGGTATAAATCAGTTTTACATTGCAGCTACCATCACAGCTACCGTCAAAAATAGCACCGAAGCAGCCAGAGTAATTATAGAGACCAACGTGGAATACCTAAATATTCATCATAAAACATTTCTGAAAAATGCATCGTGTACAGCAAATGAAAGACAAGTATCTTGTGAATCCAGCCAATATTTCAGATTTTTTAAGTGTTTTACAGCGAAAACACAATATAGCATTATATTAGCTTACTACAATAGCCTACCACACAACCACATTCATTCATCAAGGCACGTTAGCGATAGCAATAGGCACGTTAGCGTTAGCGAATAAACCAAATAAAAGATATTAATTTTCACTAACCTTCATAAACCTTCCTCAGATGACAGTCTTATAACCTCAGGTTATACATACACTTATGTTTTGTTCGAAATGTGCATATTTAGAGCTGAAATCAGTGGTTATCCATTATGCTAACGTAGCTTCTTTTTCCCAGAATGTGCGGATATTTCTATTAGACTCTCACCTATTCTGACCAATTAGCTATTCATAAACATTACAAAAAAATACATGTTGTATAGGAAATGATAGATACACTAGTTCTTAACCTGTTAATGCCCTGTGAGCCATCTCTATAGTGATATTGGATTAATAAATACATATGATTCAGCACAGAGGCAGGGGGCATTAAAAATTATACTGCACTGAAATGTGCCTTGGAAGAAATGGGTCCTGAATGAGTGTGAAGAGAGATAGGGCCACATCATCCCCATCCCTAGATCTCCCATCATCAATATTCCTTTGTTGCTGTTTTCCTTTAGTAGCACATCCACAGCCATCACTGAATACCTCCATCACAATTAGTTCATTAAAGGCCCACCATCTCAATCATTTACATTGTGCGGGAAGGCATTCAGAATCATTTATAAAAAAATTAAATGCCTGCCTTACCTGTTTGGTGTCATTCACTGTAATGCATTTTGACATTCAAATCAAACATTCTTGTTCAAGGACTGCATGCTGTGGTTACTAATTATCCACCATTCTGTCTGAACGTAGACAATAGGTACACAGTGACAGGGAGAGATGCTGCTGCTACAGCCATAACGCTGTCCTCTCTGGATGTCTGATGGTATCTCTTTATCTGATGTTGGCAGGGATTTGGTGTTCATTTACTCAGGCACATACAGATGTTCAAACAACCCAACCCGTGACGTCCTTCAGGTCCCATTGAGGGTTTGTTTTGTTTCTGCAGCTAGCGCCTTGTTTGTTATTGTTTTCTCTGTTATCTGGTTGGTTGCTAGCTGGCGCTGCACGCTGACCTTTACCTGCTCTTCAGTGAACCTCACAGTACTGCCTGATCCTCTTCGTGCCAAAAATAAACCCTTCTCCGCTCCTGCCTACTGAAGCTTGTGTGGAAAAGCCATCGCATTTCCAAGGTCGACGAGTATCATTCTCATTAAGGTTCACAATAACATAGTTGGATGGAAGAGCGATGGCAATAACATATTTCAGATTCAGTGCGCTGTGACCTTGCTGGGTTAGGGGCATCTACCTGAACCATTCTGATAGGAGTCATTTGGCGTTTTATCTGCTAAATCTACTTCACTTTATTTTACCTGACTATATCCTTCTGGGGCTTGCCATTCCCACAGTCCTCATAAACACAATGAGCAATGTTTAGACACACACACAGACAAACACACAAACAAGCATTACATCAAATTATCCTCATAACCCTGAATAATCCCCTTTTCCATTTGATCAAGGCCCTCCTCACTTGTGTTACCAAAGGGTATTAGTGCTGGGATCCACATTCGCTCTTCATCAGAGATCTGCTTTCCTATCTATCTCCCATTGCTTATACAGGCTTCTACATGCTAGCACTTTGATAGATGAAACACAGCAAGACCTTGATCAATGGGTAACCAATCATTAGCAGCACCCTTTAAACCAGCCTGATGCGACAGATGTTCACAGTGTAAATGCTCATAATCATTCTGCCCAGTGATTTGTGGAGAGGCATGCTCAAATGATTATTCAAATATGAAACCCACCATCAAAGAAAACAGCAACCTCTCAATCACTGCACAATGTGTAAAGAAGGTAAACTAGAGACTAGCTGATTTCTATGTGCAACATGGCTGTAAAAGTTCCATGGCATGTCAAAATAGATTGACTGTACAGTACAACACTTGCTACACTGTAAAAAAAACAGGTGGGCTAGAATTGAGGGTATCCACCTGGAAGCAATATATCTATAGTCTACAGGGTGAGAAATGAAATTTGAGTCATAGAGGTGATGGTCAGTGGACATAGGAGTTCATTAAAGTCAAGTGGTCAAATATATGAGCTAAATACTTTTGGTGCAATGCTTATTGGTTGATTGTATATTTCATGCCCATGAATAGAGTACCAGGTTCTTTAAGCAGCACTGCTGCTGCCTGAGTGTCCAACCCCATACATTATCGTTTTAAACAAGGCATCAAACTATATATTATTCATATACCCAAAGCATGAAATATACATGAATATAAAAGTACAATGGGATAAAACCACTTTACTGACATGTAAGTGTCTCTTTTCTCAATGCGTCATTAGAGATCTATAAACAGGTGAAAATATTCTTACTTATGGGCCTAAGTGACAATACCAAAACCCCTTCATAGATCAAATCTGACAATGGTTTCCAAAGATGATTTAATTACTTATAAAATGTTGTATCCCTTAATTTGTCCATATACTGTTAGAATACAGGACCATCTATTATACAGTAATACAATATCCTATCTGACCCGTGTCATATCGGCTGTTGAAAAGTCTTAAATATAATGTGCCTCTTCCTTTTAATGGTGACTATTTATAGAAAGACATAACTCATCTGTCATGCTTTTATCGTATCAAGGACTCTCATACTGCATATATATGGTCAAGGGGGACTATAATGTTTCACAACAGTGTATGAAGTATAATACATAATGGCTGAAGAATTCTCGCTCAATAGGTCCTTGTGTAATGATATTTTTATGATCAATACCTTTTGGCTCTAAAAAAAACATATTGCAGATGGTTACATCAAATAGACTTGAACATCTATAGATCTTGGAGCTAGATATTCTGAAGAGAACAAACACACACAGTGTGCATTATGGGGACTGTGCAGGGGGTGTAGAAAGGATCGAGAGAGTGGTGATGCAGCTCCTACATTTTTACTGATGTGTTTCATGAAAACATCTTTCCGTGAGTGAGAAAAAAAAGAGCGAGTCACTTTGCATTTCTTTACATTTCCCCCACATTTCCATATCTCAAGAACGTCCCCAAATTGACGTCTTGAAGAAAGACCAAATAAGATCTCGGTATCTTTGTGCCTTGTTTGTGCCGTCTATTTTGAGAATAGAGGACGTATCTGTCATTCAGGAAGTCCTTGATATCTGAAATAAATGAAAATGGGGAAGGGACGGGGGGAGAAGCAACAAACACATTCTAAGTCACGCCAAAGCACTAATTGAGTTATGCAGATAGTGGGAGCTGATTGCTGGCGTTTTGAGATGCTTTGCTGATGCTCCTCGGGGAGTCGAACAGGAAGAAATAAACATCATTAATGGAGAGGAGATGAAACATGCTCAAACATTGCCTCGACTTTCTGGCAGGCGTTTGTTTACCCAATTTGAATAATAAGAAGATCCATCATAGAATATGAGCTGGAGCCATTACCAGTTAGGATGATTCTGTCTTGAATTCTGCCATACTTGGAGTTAAATGGAAGTCTAACTTAACATTACTGTAGCCACTCTATTGTACCAAATCCTCTTTAGAAACAAACTGAACTGAATCTGAATGGGACCTTTAGTCTATATTTCTCCTGGATACAAATGTTAAATACTTTTATCAAACATTGATAGCTGTATCTAAGAGTCTAATCAAATACCAAAAGTGAGACCCTCACACATTTCACAGGTCCCAAAACAACCATAACCCTCTCCAAGATTATTATAGTTAATGAAAACTGAAAATAGAATAATAACCTCTACAGAGTACCTAACCCGGATCCGGGAGCACCCCCCCCCCCCCACACACTGATTAGCATCGCTAGCATAGCGTCACAATTAAATAGTAGCATCTAAATATCATTAAATCACAAGTCCAAGACACCCAATGAAAGACACAGATCTTGTGAATAAAACCACCATTTCAGATTTTTTAAATGTTTTACAGGGAAGACAAAATATGTAAATCTATTAGCTAAACACGTTAGCAAAAGACACCATTTTCTTACTCCAACAGTTTCTTACTCCATCAGGTGCTATCACCAATTCGGCTAAACTAAGATATTGATAGCCACAAACCAACAAACAAATTTATAAGATGACAGTCTGATAACATATTTATGGTATAGCATAGTTTTTTTTTTTTAAATGTGCATTTTTCAGGTATAAATCACAGTTCTACATTGCAGCTGCAATCTGATATAGTGCTGATGCAGCTAGAACAATTACAGAGACCAACGTTATATAACTAATTACTTGTCTTAAAACATTTCAGAAAAAATACACAGCGTACAGACATTGAAAGCCCAACATCTGGTGAATCCAAACAATATTTCAGATTTTTTAAATGTTTTATAGCGAAAACAAAATGTATCGCTAATTAGCATAACCAGGCCAGCCAAAACCAGCTGGACGCGCGCGACCAGTTCACATGCACGACAGATATATGAAATAACATCGTAAATTGGGTCTTACTATTGCTGGTCTTTCATCAGAATGTTGATCAAGGTGTCCTTAGTCCTGATGAGTCGTTCAATCCATTCACAATGGCAACCTCCCCTCTTCATTCAGCCTGGGTACTGGTCGACTGGCACGGTCAATTCCCAAAGTTAAAAAACTCAAAGAACGGAACACGGCAAAACTCCCGAAAAAATTCTAATAATCTGATTAAACTATATTGAAAAAACATACATTACGGTGATATGGTCACATGTAGCAAACAAACTTCGACACGGAGATAGTTTTCATCCATAACGTCAGCATAACAAAAGACAATGCCACCTCTGAAAACGCGCATCTCAGAAACCGGAAGTTGTCGGTCACGCTAAAGAAATAAGTCTTATTTCACGTCAGTACAAGATAAACAAAAAATTTCTCCTCTGACGTCTTCCAAACACCCATAGGAAGAAGTAGGAAGTGTCATTCGGGTCATAGGTGGCGTGACCATATATAGGCAGAGCTTTGAAGCGAGCATACACATCTTGCAATCTTTTTCAGGCTCAGGGAAAGTGCTGTGAAATGACCTGTGTTTGACTCAGAGACTCAATTGGAACGGTTTTAGAAACCATATCTTGTTTTCTATCCAATGCTATATGGTTATATGCATATAGTAACAGCAATAATTGAATAAGAGGCAGTTTAGTCTGTAGAGGCAATTATGCTAATGCGAAATAGCACCCCCTGTATTCTCAAGAAGATAACTCAAATTGGAAAAACAATTTAGTAAACTGAAATAAAAAACTAAAAATATACTGAAACTATTATTGTTGACTGCAAGCCAACTAAAATAAAATAAAAACCATATTCTGTTTAGTTTGAGTTTTTTTCTTCTAAACTTTAGGCAATAATCAAATGTGGTTTTCAAGCTTTTTTTCGAATGGGGTTTTGGAGCTTCTGAATCTGGTGGGTAAATGCTGCCAGTAGATGCCGATGTTTCAAATAGGCCTAGCTTGTGCATCACTATCACTATCTATCACTAGCTAACAAATCAAATCAAATTCAAATCAAATTTTATTGGTCACATACACATGTTTAGCAGATGTTATTGCGGGTGTAGTGAAATGCTTGAGCTTCTAGTTCTGGCAATATCTAACAAGTAATATCTAACATTTTTCACGACATATACCCAATACACACAAATCTAAGTAAGGAATGGAATTACGAATATAGAAATATATGGGCAAGCAATGTCAGAGCAGCATAGACTAAGATACAGTAGAATAGTAGAGAATACAGTATATACATATGAGATGAGTAATGGATGATATGGAAACATTATTAAGTGACATTATTAAAGTGACTAGTGTTACATGTTTTAAAGTGGCCAATGATTTCAAGTCTGTGTATATAGGCAGCAGCCTCTCTGTGATGGCTATTTAACAGTCTGATGGCCTTGAGATAAAAGCTGTTTTTCAGTCTCTCGGTCCCAGCTTTGATTCACCTGTACTGACCTTGCCTTCTGGATAATAGCGGGGTGAACATGGCGTGGCTCAGTTGGTTGATGTCCTTGATGATCTTTTTGGCCTCCCTGTGACATTGGGTGCTGTAGGTGTCCTGGAGGGGAGGTAGTTTGCCCCCGGTGATGCATTGGGCAGATCGCACCACCCTCTGAAGAGCCCTGCGGTTGCAGGCGGTGCAGCTGCCGTACCAGGTGGTAATGTACTGAGAACCCAGCTAGCTGTATGGACGGGTACAGTATATCCAGAAGGACCCATGTTTCCGTTAAACAGAGTATGTTACAATCCCTGATGTCTCTATGGAAGGAGATCCTCGCCCTGAGCTTGTCTACTTTATTATTCAGAGACTGAAAATTAGCGAGTAATATACTCAGAAGTGGTGGATGGTGTGCACGCCTCCTGAGTTGGACTAGAAGTCCACTCCGAATACCTCTTCTCCGCCGGCAGTGTTTTGGAGCAGCTTCTGGAATAAGTTCAGTTAGAAACTCGGATTCCTGGTTGTAATGCTGGTGAGTTACCGCCACTCTGATATCCAAAAGTTCTTTCTGGCTGAATGTAATAATACAAAATGTTTTCTGGGCTAATAATGTATGCAATAACACAGAAAAAAACTAAATACTGCAAGTTGCTTAGGAGCTAGAAGCAGAGCTGCCATATCTGTCGGTGCCATCTTACTATTACACAGGTGCACCTTGTGGTGGGGACAATTAATAAAGGTCACTACAATGTGCAACAGTTGTAGGTCACACAACACAATGCCACAGATGTATCAAGTTTTGAGTGAGCGTGGAATTGGCATGTTGACTGCAGGAATGTCCACCAGAGCTGTTACCAGACAATTTAATGTTAATTTCTCTACCATAAGCCCCCTCCAACATTGTTTTAGAGAATTTGGCAGTACGTTCAACAGCCTCACAGTTCAACAGCCTGATCTCAGTAAAATCTTTGAAATTGTTGCGTTTTTGTTTTTGTTCAGTGTAGTTTTCAATCTTAAGAGATTATAGATAAATATATTTTAGTGGAAATAAGGTTACATATTGAATGAAATTCATAAGCCTATTGAGGTATTGTAGGTAGGTCAGCTAGCCTGCTATATCCTGTGCCTTTGCTTTTAAGGGATTCACAGTTGAAATGATATCTAATATCCTTGATGTTATTATTAGCATCAGCCGTACGTTATGGTTATATCATTATCATCTTTTGAATTGCTAAGTATATGTATTGCCGATGCCAGACCTTTTGTATGCAGTTTGAGGCTGGGCTCCACTCACTCAGTTTAGTGAGGTTTGTTTGTTAGGAGGCATTGCATAGTAGGATCAAGACAGAGTTTGAGTGGCTAAATGGACCATGTCTGATAAATGAAGGATTGGCGATACTGCCTTGTTGACGCACCAGATGTATAATGTAGCCGGCTGGTTGGCAGGGCCATCTAGACCCATCTGGATATGAAGCACCAAGGCTATTATATGACATTCAGTATGCTCTAACCAGCAGGCTCTAAGTCAGGGGTGTCAAACATACGGCCCGCGGGCCGGAAACGGCCCCCAAGGAGGTTCGATCAGGCCCGCAGGATAATTTGAAAGTGGAAAAAATGCATAAAAGACATGGAATTAATATTTTTAATTCGCTGCAATTCATGGATTATCCGCTAAGGGGCGCACTCTTTCCATCAGAGTAGAAGACAAGCCGCATCACTGAGACAGACTGAAAACAGCAGACGGTATCAATGCGCCATCTGCTGCTTGTTACGACGTTGTTAATACCTTGGTCTCTACCTCTCCGCTACACCCTCATTAGCCAAAATGTCGTTATCCAAACGGAGAAAAGTAGATAAGGAGTGTAGAATTTTCAAAGAAAAATGGACCACGTCCTATTTATTTACAGAGATGCACGGAAAACCTTCGTGCTTGGTGTGTTTGCAACAAGTTTCGGTATTGAAGGAATATAATATTCGACGCCACTACGAGACTCATCACAGCGAAAAATATGACGGCTTGCAAGGACAACTGAGAAGAGATAAGATTAACGAATTGCTGGCGGGTCTGAGGAAACAGCAGTCAACTTTCATCCAGAGCCGAGAAGTCAGTGAAGCAGCGGTAAAAGCCAGCTACCTAATTGCTAGCGAAATAGCATTAGCATCGAAGCCGTATTCCGACGGTGACTTTGTTAAACGATGATATTTTTCAGTACCAATTAAAGTTTTGTGCCTTTGTACAATCAGTGGGATCAGTTGCAATGCATATTTGTGAATGATAAAAGTAAATTGCACATTTGTCTAAGGAAATATGAGGTGTTTCATGAAATGTTTTGTAAAAGGATAGTTCATTAAATTTCAATATTTTCCTAATGTTCTTGTGCTTCTTTACACCAAAACAAAGGAAAGACATGATATTTTGGTTATTTATAGCAGAGTATGGTATAATTTTAATGGTCCGGCCCACTTGACATCTCCCTAGGCCGTATGTGGCCCACGATGCGAAATGAGTTTGACACCCCTGCTCTAAGTGATTTCTCTGGGTGTGGATAAAAAGAAAAACACTATTTGCCAGCCATCCATTTTACTCACCCATTTCCAACATCCCTCAGAATTGTTTCAGCCATTTAATTTTTTCACTTGCTTCTTTCCCACCATCACATGTTCCAGAGCCATGTCTTGACTTTTTTCAGCATAGTACCTGAAATCATTAGAGGGCAAGTCGTTGAGGAAGTTATCTGCCATTTACATGGCTTTTCATCCTGTTTCAGAAGTACTGTTCTGGCCTTCTTTTATGACTGAAGAAAAAGTATAATTCAAAGGCTCAGCGGTTGCGGCGGTAAAGGTCACTTTGATGAGTGTAGAGCGGAGCAGACGTGAAACACAATGAGCAGTGGCTAATTTGGTGCATGCTAATGTTGCAGAATGAGGAGTGATCGGGGTCAGAGGCGTGGGGGACTCCTCGGTAGAATTGATTCTGTGTGGATCTCTTTCTCTCTATCTATCTCTCTCACTCTCTCTCTCTCTATCAGTCTGATGGTATATGAATTGGCTGTTCTCATATATTTTATTTACAGTGTATCTACAGTCTGCCTCATGTTCTGGGGTGTCTCATTCAAACTTCACTCTGTCATATCAACATGTTAGCCATGCCTCTTGACATTACACACAGTCTTTTAGTGACATCCATCAATTTACCAATGGATTATGTATCAACCCACAGATTATGCCACTGTCCCTTCAACATCTCATTAAGTTACTGTATGTTCCTTACACAGGGTCACATATATACTATAGAGGGTGTCCCACTGTCTTTGAGCCTGGTAAAGTCAATAGGAGCCAGCCTCCCCTGAATGCGTTATTTAGCCTGCACACACTAATGAGCTACTTAATTGATTTAATGAAGTCCAAATGTCACTCATCATTCCTACACCTCCCATAAGGAGGAGGGAGATGGATCCAGACTCTCTGTTGATGCATAATGATTTTAATCTGCTCTCATGGAGCTCCAGTAATGTTCTGTAATGGGACAGTACTGGAATTTGTTTGGTTACGTTTTTCACACCCAGATGAATTACTTCACTCCCATGGAGAGTGGGAGCAAGGGAGAGAGAGTGAGAGAAAGAGAGAGGGAGAGAAAGAGAGATACAGGTTGATGGGTGTGTGGATAGATGGATAGATACACTGCCAGTATGAAATACATTTATAGAATAGCTGATCACCTGTGAGGGAGAGTGATAGTGGCTTGGAGCTCATTAGTAGGCCTACTTGAGATGAGAAATTCAGCTCTTTCTCATATGAACTGGACACAGCAGGAGTTGCCCTAAATGAAAGGTTATGTCTAAGGAGCCAACCTAATGAAGCAACATGTAGCTGCAGTGTGTAAGAAGGCCCTTCACATGATTGGTTCATCTCTGACTTTTATGTATGACATTTAAACTATCACAAAGGGCACTTATGTGATTGTGGCTTTGTTTTTGTCCATTAATTATGCGGAACATACATTTTTGCTTTAATCCAGTCCCATACCACTTCCCCCAGTTCAAAACCCAGATCATTGTCTGAAGTCATGCCAATGGTTTACTATCATACCTACAAGACAGTAAGAAATGGGTGTAATAGTAATACCTGTACAGTGGTCTAAGCAGGAGAATAGGTGGGTACTTTAGACCTTCTACCTTATACCCCCAGGTGTTAATTATAGATTGTATAAATCTATATGCAGATTATGGATGATAGTCATTATTAAATAACACTAACCTGTCCATCAAAGGCAGAGTCACCTGGAACTTGGAACGTTTTCCCCAAAGTCCCCCGCAACGATATGCCTCCTCAGTCCCAGCCATGCAAATCTCCAAGAGGACACGCTGAAGTATTTAAATATATTTAAATTAATTTAAATGTATTGAGATGAGCGGTGCTGCCTGTGAGCCAAATCCGAGTGATTGCAGCGTATTCATAAGTGCTGTTCATAAGTGCTGTTCACTCTTAGGAGATTCTCAGAGTCAAACACCTGCAGACAGCCACTTTTTATTTGACTTCTACTATCGTTAGACACTACCCAGCAAACGAAAATAGTTTCTGTGAAAGTTCTCAGAACGCTCGTTAGGTCGCGGCAAATGTTCTCGTCACACAAAAACTGTCCAGTCATGTGGCGATGATTATAGGATGTTTGTATAAAACATTTGCCTGATGTTGCAAGAACTTGCTTAGAACACATTTAATTTGTTCTTTAAGGTTTCCAGAATGTTTCATTAGGTTGTGGGAACAGTCTGCTGAGAACATTGTGAGCACATTACAAAAGATAGGTTCCCGAAACACAAAAAGTATCCAGTTCTGCGGATGTTTCTACAATGTTTATTTTAGGGTGCAAGAAACATTCACCTAATGTTACAAGAACGTTCCCAGAGCACATTTTGTCTATTCTTTAAAGGTTCCCAGAATGTTTCATACGGTTGTGGGAACAGTCTGGTGGGAACATTGTGGGGACATCACAAAAGATTCACTACATGACCAATGTGGACACCTGCTCGCCGGACATCTCATTCCAAAATCATGGGCAGCCAGACGCAAGCCTAAGAGCACCATGCGCAATGTCAAGCGTCAGCTGTAGTGGTGTAAAGCTCGCTGCCATAGGACTCTGGAAACACATTCTCTGGAGTGATGAATCACTCTTCACCATCTGGCAGTCCAACACACGAATCTGGGTTTGGAGGATGCCAGGAGAACGCTACCTGCTCGAATGCATAGTGCCAACTGTAATACATGTACAGTGGTCTAAGCAGGAAAATAGGTGGGTACTTTAGACCTTCTACCTTATACCCCCAGGTGTTAATTATAGATTGTATAAATCTATATGCAGATTATGGATGATAGTCATTATTAAATAACACTAACCTGTCCATCAAAGGCAGAGTCATCTGGAACTTGGAACGTTTTCCCCAAAGTCCCCCGCAACGATATGCCTCCTCAGTCCCAGCCATGCAAATCACCAAGAGAACACGCTGAAGTATTTAAATATATTTAAATTAATTTAAACAGACTGTTCCCACAACCTAATGAAACATTCTTAGAACTTTTAAAGAACAGACAAAATAAGTTCTTGGAACATTCTTGCAACATCAGGCAAATATTTTAAACAAACATTGTAATAATCATCAGCATAAATGTACAGTTGTTGTGTTATGAGATAATTTGCTGCATCCTAATGAATGTTCTGGGAACTTTCACAGAACCAATTTTAGTTGGGAAAACAGTACTGGTACATTACCTGGAAACCCTTTGGCGAACTTTTTGGGGAATGTTCTGTGGTGTTTGTTACAGATGTTGTCCACAATATTTTAGTGAATGTTAGGAAAACATTCCAAGGACAATATACAAAAATATATTTAAAAATATATTATATTTGAATGTTTTTGGAATGTTATCATCCTAATATTAGATAAAACCCTCACTAGAACTGAATGTGAATCTTAGCTAATGTTCTGGGAATGTTCCCGGTTTGCTGGGTATGCTACAAATGTTCTGTCTCTTCTTCTTTTCATGATGCTTTGTCCAGATTATATCAAATTCAGATTCTCCTCTCCAAAAAACAGGCAAAGGGCCTTCTTCCAGTTATTGTGAATACATTTTTAATCACACTGTTTAAACCTTTATTTTACCACATGCCATGTGGCACATGAAGAGCTTACCTGACTTTCTAATAGTTATTAGATATTGCATTAGAATTATTAAGCTAATGTTATTTCTCTAGTCTTTGGTCTGCTGGCTGCAGCCTGCCAGTCAGGGGATAAAAGCTTGACTTTCGAGGATTTAAGTTCCCTTAATCGTTCTCATTGAAAATAGGCAGGAAATGGAGCATTTAATTCTGAAGATTATTTTGAAGTCAAGCTTTAATGGTGGTTTGAGTACAATTCAGGAAGCTGCTAAGCCATTTACGTTGCATATAAACATACTCGATTAGAGAAATATTCAACTTTAGTTTCCTCTAATTAACAGACAATTGTACAGAAATCTACCTGATACATGTGAATGGAAATGCACTGAATCGCGGGGAGGAAGAAATGAAATAGGCCAAAGTACACTTACTGATTTAACCATTCCTTTTGACATGATTTTAGCCTTTTTGGATAGAGGCCTTGTTGACAGTGCCTCCATGTGGAGTTAGTTTCAGTATGAATACTAAATAAATACTACTTTAATGCACTTGAGTATATACGAAACGGGATTGTGTATTTTTGTGAATGTGTGTTTCTGTGAGCATGTTTGTGTTTCATCTTTGTACATGAGTGTAGGAAATGTGAAGTTTAATCTATAAAATCAGGAATTGACCCATCATCCCCTCAGTATCGTTCAACCCTTGTAAGAAAAAAAAGAAGGTAAGAAAAAAACTGAAAGAATTATAGTAGTGGGCAAAATAAATACTTATTTTCCACCATAATTTGCAAATAAATTCATTAAAAATCCTACAATGTGATTTTCTGGATTTTTTTCCCCTCATTTTGTCTGTCATAGTTGACGTGTACCTATGATGAAAACTACAGGCCTCTCTCATCTTTTAAGTGGGAGAACTTGCACAATTGGTGGCTGACTAAATACTTTTTTGCCCCACTGTATGTGTGTGTATTTATATATATATTTTAGTAACAACATTAGGAAACAAATCATTTTAAAACTCCAGCCTCATCCCTCTTCATTGAAATGCTCATCTGCATGTTGTTGTTTCTGTTTGCAGCTTCAGGAAAGGGGAATGGGAGTAAGATTAACGGGAGCTGTTGGTGACAGTCCCACGAGCCCCACAACTAGCAGCTCTTGACAACAGCAGAGTTTTAGCAGCTGCGTGAGGGACAGAGAGGGGAGACTGGGGAGAGATGGGGGATGGAAGGGGCCTCAGGTTCCCAGGCTCAGAAGTCCTTGCGGGACCCGACGATGTGAGGAAACGAGCTGAGTTCTTGACAGCTATCTACTCCATCCCTCACCTGGGACGGCAGTGCCAACGTGGCACAGGATGGGCGCTGATAACCCGGTAATCACTTTTGATTGTGTTTATTTATGAGCGACAACCCACAGGTGGATAAATGTTTTAATTTGCTGTATAATTGTGTTCGCGGTTAAATGGGGCACAGTCTAGATTAAATTTAAAAGTCAAATGGTTTGTTGCGGGGAAAAGCTTGTTTACAGTTTGTAGGGCAGCACTCTGAGGTTGTTTGTCAATGTTGATGACTTTTTGAACTTTTAATGAAACGTATGTTGCAATTTGGGTGTTTGGGTTTGGTTGTGCGTTCCCTAAAAAATATTAAGTGTGTTATTTATGTGTTTGTGCTCAGTGCCGGGCCTCTGTTTGTCTTGTTGACCACACAATAAGCCACAGCGAGTAATGGTTCACGGCAAATTAGTCAGCTTGATTAACTCTCCAATATACATCTTGTCCTCACAAATTGTGTTCCATTCACCACTAATAGTCTCCATAGACCTGTGTGGACTTCACTGTGACTGTGGTCTATGTTCCTGGAGCCGGCTGCTATGAAGGGAAACGTCTATACCTAGGCTGCCAGGTCTGAAATGTGGTTAATGGTTTGGAAGACAAACTCATTGTCCGCTGTGACTTACTCTGAATTATGATGTGGCCGTCTTTGCCTTGGCTTGAGGAGCAGAGAACGATCCTAGAGGGCAGAGAGACACAGAAACGACGTTAGTGGCTCCTCACAGGCTCAGTCTGCTCATCCGTTTGACTTGTCAGCCAGACATCTGGGGTGGACTCTCAAGGCATGGATACTGATCAGTCGAGATGGGGTGTTTCAAGAATACCAGACATTTAAGTTGATACACAAATAACCTAAACCATGGCTTTTCTCATTAGAGTTTCTGTGTGTGAGTGAATCTGTTTTGTTTGGAAATAGATATAAGCTGCAATAGTTTTGGGGAGTTTTGCTTTTAGTGTTTCAAGCTAGTGGTTGGGTTGTCATATAAACTGCACCTCCGGTAAAGGCATCTTAAATTCACTTTCAGCATTTCACTGTGTGTCAATATTGAAGTCGGGCTATGGTAAAGGCTAGGTACAGTGCTATGCTGCCCTTGGAGGCATTTAAAGAGTCCTGTTTTATTCATAGAGTCATGAAGGAGCTTGTATGATAGTTTATTAAAGTGAATCTCGCTCGGGGACCTCCATGGCCTTATTGTTACTGCTATGGCTGTCAACCATGTTTCATTGTCAGCACTGAGATTATAGTACACAAATAAATGCTCTAATTCTGTCCTAGCCAAAGCCTATTACAGAGCAGGAGACCAGGTTCTGTGAAAGGATGCACATTTTAAGATCTAAAATCACTGGAGTAAGTGGGTCTTAATTGGATTTAATTATGGAGTTCATTGGGAAACATGAATTAAAGCTTGTTAGAGGCTAGTCAATTCAACTGCCACAAGTTTCCCTAAGATAAATGTGTTGCTGTTCTTCTTTCTACTTCTGACAAGGAATGAAGAAGATCTTTTAATAAATAATACAGCCACGCTGACTATGTATTCCCTCTACTCCTCTTTGTATACTTCCATGGGTACCAAACCTGGAAAGGTAGATTTATTTCAGTAGTGCCACCTCGAGGTATGAAAACTTGCAGTGTAACAGGAATTCTAATTAAGTATTAATATCTCTCCCTGCCTCCGGCTGACGACAGAGGAGCCTTCATTAAAAATCATTAAAGCATCAGCAGGATGGGAGCAAAGTTGGCCTCTCATCCTGCTTCCATGGTTTTAGGCCCTTACTTCAGATCCTGTGTTTAAAGGCGTGCTGCTTTGGCTTCCTAAAACCCAGCCCAGCAGGCTGTCTGAGGACACTGGCGGTAGCAGCCTGCCCATCCCTCTCCCTCCTCTCTGCCTCCTACCTCTCAGGCACCAGATGCTTGGTCTGGGTAGTGGAGAGGAGTGTGAGTGCCCAGTGAAAGGCAGGCAGGCTGACTGTGGCCAGCACTTCAGACAGAAACACAGACACACGGCCAGGAACACAGACACAAAGCCTGGGGCAAGAGTGGAGAGCCATGTGCAATGAGATTTTTGTGTGTACAGGACAGTGCCTTCGGAAAGTATTCAGACCCCTTGACTTTTTCCACATTTTGTTATGTTCCAGCCTTATTCTACAATGGATTGAATAAGAAACAATCCTCAGCATTCTACACACAATACCACATAATGACAAAGTGGAAATAGGTTTTTAATTTTTTTTGAACATTTATTAAGAAAAATAGTAGTCAGACCCTTTGCTGTGAGACTCGATTTTTTAAAATGTATTTTGTATTTAACCTTTATTTAAACATTGAGTCACATTGAGTTTTTAAATATATTTTACAAGAGAGCCCTGTATACATTACAATAAAAATAGAATAATAAAACATACACATATGCACTACCGGTCAAAAGATTTAGAACACCTACACATTCAAGGGTTTTTCTTTATTTTTACAATTTTCTAACTTTGTAGAATAATAGTGAAGACATCAATACAATGAAATAACAAATATGGAATCATGTAGTAACCAAAAAAGTGTTAAACAAAGCAAAATACAGTTTATATTTGAGATTCTTCAAATAGCCACCCTTTGCATTTATGACAGCTTTGCACACTCTTGGCATTCTCTCAACTAGCTTCAGCTGGAATGCTTTTCCAACAGTCTTGAACGAGTTCCCACATATGCTGAGCACTTGTTGGCTGCTTTTCCTTCACTCTGTGGTCTAACTCATCCAAAACCCCCTCAATTTGGTTGAGGTCGGGGGATTGTGGAGGCCAGGTCATCTGATGCAGCACTCCATCACTCTCCTTCTTGGTCAAATAGCCCTTACACAGCCTGGAGATGTGTTGGGTCATTGTCCTGTTGAAAAACAAATGATAGTCCCACTAAGCCCATACGAGATGGGATGGCGTATCGCTGCAGAATGCTGTGGTAGCCATGCTGGTTAAGTGACACAGCATGGCTGGTTTTTGCGACTGCACTTGAAGAAACTTTCAAAGTTCTTGAAATGTTCCGTATTGACTGACCTTCATGTCTTAAAGTAATGATGGACTGTCGTTTTTATTTTTGCTTATTTGAGCTGTTCTTGCAATTATATGGACTTGGTCTTTTACCAAATAGGGCTGTATTCTGTATACCCCCTACCTTGTCACAACACAACTGATTGGCTCAAACGCATTAAACTTCTTAAGGCTAGGGGGCACTATTTTCACGTCCGGATGAAAAGTGTGCCCAAAGTAAACTGCCTGCTACTCAGGCCCAGAAGCTAGGATTTGCGTATAATTGGTAGAGTTGGATAGAAAACACTCTAACGTTTCTAAAACTGTTAAAATTATGTCTGTGAGTAAGTATAACAGTTTATAACTGAATACAGTTTATTTTGTCTTAAATTTGATCAATTATTTACGTTTAAAAATACCTAAAGTTGGATTAGGAAAGTTGTTAGAAATGTTTGGATCAAGTTTACAGGTAACTTATTAGATACTTTGTAGTCATGTTGCGCGAGTTGGAACCGGTGTATTTTCTGAATCAAATGTGCCAAATAAATTGACATTTTGGGATATAACAACAGAATTTATCGAACAAAAGGACCATTTGTGATGATTAATGGACATATTGGAGTGCCAACAGAAGAAGGTCTTCAAAGGAAAGGCATGAATTATGTCGTTATTGCTGACTTTTGTATCGTGCCTGGCGGGTGGAATTATGATTTTCATGTGTATGTTTGATGGGGTGCTGTTCTCAGATAATAGCAAGGTTTGCTTCGCCGTAAAGCCTTTTTAAAATCTGACTGTGGCTGGATTAACAATACGTTCATCTTTAAACCAATGTATAACACTTGTATGATTTATGAATTATTATCATGAGTATTTCTGTTTTTGAATTTGGTGCGCTGCTATTTCACTGGGGGCGAAGGGATACATAATTAAGAAGGAAAGAAATTCCACAAATTAACTTTTAACAAGACACACCTGTTAATTGAAATGCATTCCAGGGGACTACCTCATGAAGCTGGTTGAGAGAATGCCAAGAGTGTGCAAAGCTGTCATCAAGGCAAAGGGTGGCTACTTTGAAGAATCTCAAATATATTTTGATTTGTTTAAGACTTTTTTGGTTACGACATGATTCCATGTGTGATATTTCATAGTTTTGATGTCTTCCCTATTAATCTACAAAGTAGAAAATAGTAAAAATAAAGAAAAACCCATGAATGAGTAGGTGTTCTAAAACTTTTTGACCGGTAGCATATGTGTATGAAACAATATAATTCAGCACACAATAACAAAATAAACATTTAATAAAAGCAATCACATTCAACTACATAGAGGTCCGCAATCAATAATTTAAACTGCCTGAGTGGCACCAGCACATGTAAATGCAGTGAACTCTGCAGATTGTTCCACAAATTAGGGGCAAAAAAACTAAATGCAGATTTTCCCAAATCTATGGAGACTGAAGGGATTTCTAGTGTTATCCATTCCTGAGAACGGGTTTGGTAACTGATTCTTAACTCAATTAATGAAGTTACATATGAAAGGAGTTTCTGCTTTGTAAATAAATAAAAGAGAATGCCGCTGTCTTCTTACAGACAGAGAGGTCCATCCCACATTGAGTTGCATCCTGCTTCCATTGATCATCCTTGAGATGTTTCTACAACTTGTTTTGGAGTCCACCTGTGGTAAATTCAATTGATTGGACATGATTTGGAAAGGCACACACCTGTCTATATAAGGTCCCACAGTTGACAGTGCATTTCAGAGCAAGAACCAAGCCATGAGGCTTAATCCAAGATGGCGTAGCAGTCGGACGGCTGTTTTGTCCCGTCTATATATCGGTTTTTCTGTATATATTTTTATATTTTTAATCTTAATTTCAATCTACGGACTGAACATACTCTCCTGCAACCCGCCTCACCCAATGTGGTACGAATATGCTATTTTTTACTCTTTAGAACCGGGAACCCCCATCAGCAGCCAGCCAGCTAACTAGCTAGTAGTCAGTTAGTGGTCATCACCATTAACTTGAACATAAGCCAGCCTCAGCCTGGTCAATTCCTGCCAGTTCGCACAGCGCGATATCAACCCAGAGCATATCGGACTGCTTTTTCTCTACCACATCTCCGGATTCCTACCGCAAGAATTTAACCTTTACACCGTATCATCGCAGCTAGCTAGCTGCTATCCGAGGGGCTACTCCTGGCTAACGTCTCTGTCCTGAAGCAAGCACCAGTTAGGCTGGTGCTAGCCTCATGCTAGGCCCATCTCCCGGCTAGTCGAAGAGGTCCATCAGCCAATTATTGGGCTACAGTACCTATTTTGCCAATTGGCCTGGACCCTTTTACTGCTGACACGGAGCCCCGCCGATCCATCAACTGGTCTGCCGACGTAACTATCCGATGGGGTTTCAACAGGCTCTTCCATTGCGATGTCCCCATCTGCTAGCCTGCTATCCCCTGCCCGCTAGCTGTCTGAATCGCTGTGTCTCCAGCTCGCTTAGCTACTCACTGGACCCTATGATCACTCAGCTACACATGCCTCCCCCTAATGTCAATGTGCCTTGTCTATTGCTGTTTTGGTTAAAAATTATTGTCTTATTTCACTGTAGAGCCTCCAGCCCTGCTCAATTTTTATTTAATTTTTTATTTTACCTTTATTTAACTAGGCAAGTCAGTTAGGAAAAAAATCTTATTTTCAATGACGGCCTAGGAACAGTGGGTTAACTGCCTGTTCAGGGGCAGAATGACAGATTTGTACCTTGTCAACTGGGGGATTTGAACGTGCAACCTTTTGGTTACTAGTCCAACGCTCTAACCACTACCTTGCTACCCTGCCGCCCTTTTGTTTCACCACCCCACAAATGCGGTGACCTCACCTAGCTTAAATGGTGCCTCTAGAGACAAAACATCGCTCATCGTCACTCAATGCCGAGGTTTAACTCCACTGTACTCATATCCTACCATACCCTTGTCTGTACATTATGCCGTGAATCTATTCTTCCAGGCCCATAAATCTGCTCCTTTTACACTCTGTTCCGAATGCACTAGATGACCAGTTCTTATAGCCTTTAGCCATACCCTTATCCTACTCCTCTGTTCCTCTGGTGATGTAGAGGTTAACCCAGGCCCAGCAGCCCCCAGCACCACGCATTCCCCATGCGCTCTCATTTGTTTACTTTTGTAAGCGTAAAAGCCTTGGTTCCATGCATGTTAACATTAGAAGCCTCCTCCCTAAATTTGTTTTATTCACTGCTTTAGCACACTCCGCCAACCCTGATGTCCTAGCCGTGTCTGAATCCTGGCTTAGGAAGGCCACCAAAAATCCTGAAATTTCCACCCCTAACTATAACATTTTCCGACAAGGTAGAACTGCCAAAGGGGGTGGGGTTAGCCTGCAAAGTTCTGTCATACTATCCAGGTCTGTGCCCAAACAATTCAAGCTTCTACTTTTAAAAATCCACCATTCCAGAAACAAGTCTCTCACCGTTGCTGCTTGTTATAGACCCCCTTCAGCCCCCAGCTGTGCCCTTCAGAGTTAATACTGTTAGGTGACCTAAACTGGGACATGCGTAACACCCTGGCCGTCCTACAGTCTAAGCTAGATGCCCTCAATCTCACACAAATTATCAAGGAACCTACCAGGTACAACACTAAATCCGTAACCATGGGCACCCTCTTAGATATCATCCTGACCAACTCGCCCTCTAAATACACCTCTGCTGACTTCAACCAGGATCTCAGCGATCACTGCCTCATTTCCTGTGTGCGTAATGGGTCCTTGGTCAAACGACCACCCCTCATCACTGTCAAACGCTCCATAAAATACTTCAGGGAGCAGGGCTTTCTAATCAACCTGGCCCGGGTATCTTGGAAGGATATTGACCTCATCCCGTCAGTAGAGGATGCCTGGTTGCTCTTTAAAAGTACTTTCCTCACCATCTTAAATAAGCATGCTCATTCAAAAAATGTTGAACTAAGAACAGATATAGCCCTTGGTTCACCCCAGACTTGACTGCCCTTGACCAGCACAAAAACATCATGTGGCGTTCTGCATAAGCATCGAATTTCCCGCGCAATATGCAACTTTTCAGGGAAGTCAGGAACCAATGTACTCAGGAAAGCTAAGGCTAGCTTTTTCAAACATAAATTTGCATCCTGTAGCACTAATTCCCAAAAGTGTTGGGACACTGTAAAGTTCATGGAGAATAAGAGCACCTCCCAGCTGCCCACTGCACTGAGGATAGGAAACACTACCACCACCAATGAATCTACGATAATCGATCATTTCAAAAAGCATGTTTCTACGGCTGGCCATGCTTTCCACCCGGCTACCCCTACCCCGGCCAACATCTCAGCACCCCCTGCAACAACTTGCCCAAGCACCCTCCCCCCTGCATCTCCTTCGCCCAAATCCAGACAGCTGAAGTTCTGAAAGGGCTGCAAAATCTGGATCCCTACAAATGAGCTGGGCTAGACAATCTGGACCCTCTCTTTCTAAAATGATCCTCCAAAATTGTTGCAACTGCTATTACTAGCCTATTGAACCTCTCTTTCGTATCGTCTGAGATCCCCAAAGATGGATAGCTGCCGCTGTCATCCCCCTCTTCAAAGGGGGAGACACTCACTGTTATAGACCTATATCCATCCTGCCTTGCCTTTCTAAAATCTTTGAATACCAAGTTAACAAACAGATCACCGACCATTTCAAATCCCACCGTACCTTCTCCACTTTGCAATGTGGTTTCCGGGCTGGTCATGATTGCACCTCAGCCACGCTCAAGGTCCTATACGATATCATAACCGCCATCGATAAAAGACAGTACTGTGCAGCCGTCTTCATCGACATGGCCAAGGCTTTCGACTCTGTCAATCACCGCATTCTTATCGGCAGACTCAATAGCTTTGGCTTCTCTAATGACTGCCTCGTCTGGGTTCACCAACTATTTCTCAGATAGAGTTCAGTGTGTCAAATCGCAGGGCCTGTTGTCTGGACCTCTGGCAGTCTCCATGGGGGTGCCACAGGGTTCAATTCTCAGGCTGACTCTTTTCTGTGTATATATCAATGATGTCGCTCTTGCTGCTGGTGATTCTCTGATCCACCTCTATGCAGACGACACCATTCTGTATACATCTGGCCCCTCTTTGGATACTGTGCTAACAAACCTCCAAACGAGCTTCAAATACCTAGGTGTCTGGTTAGACTGTAAACTCTCCTTCCAGACTCCCGTTAAGCATCTCCAATCCAAAATGAAATCTAGAATCGGCTTCCTATTTTGCAACAAAGCCTCCTTCACTCATGCTGCCAAACATACCCTTGTACAACTGACTATCCTACCGATCCTTGACTCCAGATGTCATTTACAAAATAGCCTCCAACACTTTACTCAGAAAACTGGTTGTAGTCTATCACAGTGCCATCCGTTTTGTCACCAAAGCCCCATATACTACTGCGACCTGTATGCTCTCATTGGCTGGCCCTCAATACATATTCGTCGCCAAACCCTCTGGTTCCAGGTCATCTATAAGTCTTTGCTAGGTAAAGCCCTGCCTTATCTCAGCTCACTGGTCAGCATAGCAACACCCACCCATAGCACTCGCTCCAGCAGGTTTATTTCACTGGTCATCCCCAAAGCCAACACTTCCTTTGGCTGCCTTTCCTTCCTGTTCTCTGCTGCCAATGACTGGAATGAATTGCAAAAATCACTGAAGCTGGAGTCTTATGTCTCCCTCTTTAACTTTAAGCATCAGCTGTTAGAGCAGCTTACCTATCACTGTACATGTACACAGCCAATCTGTAAATAGCACACCCAACTACCTCATCCCCATATTGTTACTTATCCTCTTGCTCTTTTGCCCCCAGTATCTCTACTTGCACTTCATCATCTGCACATCTATCACTCCAGTGTTAATGCTAAATTGCAATTATTTTGCCTCCATTGCCTATTTATTGCCTTTACCTCCCTACTCTTCTGCATTTGCACACACTGTACATAGATTTTTCTATTGTGTTATTGACTGTATGGTTGTTTATGTGTAACTGTGTTGTTTTTGTCGCACTGTTTTGCTTTATCTTGGCCAGGTTGCAGTTGTAAATGAGAACTTGTTCTCAACTGGCCTACCTAGTTAAATAAAGGTGACATATAAAAATAAATAAATGAGGTCGAAGGAATTGTCCATAGAGCTCCGAGACAAGAACACAGTGGCCTCCATCATTCTTAAATGGAAGAAGTTTTGAACCACCAAAAGGCACCTGAAGACTCTCAGACCATGATAATCAAGATTCTCTGGTCTGATGAAACCAAGATTGTACTCTTTGTCCTAAATACCAACCGTCACGTCTGGAGGAAACCTGCTACCATCCCTTTGGTGAAGCATGGTGGTGGGAGCATCATGCTATAGGGATGTTTTTCAGCAGAAGGAACTGAGTCAAGATCGAGGCAAAGATGAACGGAGCAAAGTACAGCGAGATCGTTGATGAAAACCTGCTCCAGAGCGAAGGTTCACCTTCCAACCGGACAACGACCCTAAGCACACAGCCAAGACAACTCAGGAGTTGCTTTGGGACAAGTCTCTGAATGTCCTTGAGTGGCCCAACCAGAGCCCGGACTTGAACCCGATCAACATCTCTGGAGAGACCTGAAAATAACTGTGCAGCAATGCTCCCCATCCAACCTGACAGAGCTTGAGAGGATCTGCAGAGAAGAATGGGAGAAACATCATACCGAAGAAGACTCAAGGCTGTAATCGCTGCCAAAGGTGCTTCTACAAAGTACTGAGTAAAGGGTCTGAATACTTTCAGTGCTGTGAAAAAGTATTTGCCCCCTTCCTGATTTTTTTTTTCTTCACATTTGTACCACGTAATGTTTCAGATCATCAAACAAATTTTTATATTACGCAAAGATAACCCAAGTAAACACAAAATGCAGTTTTTAAGTGATAATTGTATTTATTAAGGGGAAAAAGCTATCCCAACCTTCATGGCCCTATGTGACAAAGTAATTGACCCTCTTGTTAAATCATGAATGTACTGTGGTTAATCACCTTTTTTGGAAAGCTGAGTTCAATTTCACTAGCCACACCCAGGCCTGATTACTGCCAGACCTGTTGAATCAAGAAATCCCTTAAATACAACCTGTCTGACAAGGTGAAGTAGGCCAAAAGATCTCAAAAAGCAAGACATCATGCCGTGATCCAAAGAAATTCAGGAACAGATGGGAAACAAAGTAATTGACATTGATCAGTCTGGAAAGGGTTACAAGGCCATTTCTAAAGCTTTGGGACTCCAGCGATCCATGGTGAGAGCCATTATCCACAAATGGAGAAAATTTGGAACAGTGGTGAACCTTCCCAGGAGTGGCTTGCCTACCAAAATTACCCCAAGAGAGCATCGACGACTCATCCAGGAGGTCACAAAAGAACCCACAACAACATCTAAAGAACTGCAGGCCTCACTTGCCTCAGTTAAGTTCAGTGTTCATGACTCAACCATAAGAAAGATACTAAAATGGCATCCATGGCAGAGTTCCAAGGCGAAAACCACTGCTTACCAAAAATAACATAAAGGCTCGTCTCACTTTTGGCAAAAAACATCTTGATGATCCCCAAAACTTTTGGGGAAATATTCTGTGGACTGACGAGACAAAGGTTTAACTTTTTGGAAGGTGTGCGTCCCGTTAGATCTGGCGTAAAAGTAACACAGCATTTCAGAAAAAGAACATCATACCAACAGTCAAATATGGTGGTGGTAGTGATGGTGGTGGTAGTGATGGTGGTGGTAGTGTGATGGTCTAGGGCTGCTTTGCTGCTTCAGGACCTGGACGACTTGCTGTGATTGATGGAACCATGAATTCTGCTCTCTACCAAAAAATCCTGAAGGAGAATGTCCGGCCATCAGTACATAACCTCAAGCTGAAGCGCACGTAGGTTCTGCAGCAGGACAGTGATCCAAAACACACCAGCAAGTCCACCTCTGAATGGCTTTTTTTTAATGAAGCTTTTGGAGTGGCCTAGTCAAAGTCCGAACTTGAATCCGATTGAGATGCTGTGGCGTGACCTTAAAAAGGTGATTCATGCTCTCACAACACTGTATGTAAATGTGATATTTCAGTTTTAAATGTTTTATAAATTAGCAAAAAAAAATCTTTGTCATTATGGAGTTTCAATCAACAATTTAATCAATTATAGAAGGCTGTAACCTAACAACATGTGTAAAAGGTCAAGGGATCTGAATACTTTCCGAAAGCACTGTATGTGTATATATACACCTGTATATCCAGGTGGTTTCTGTGGTGGTTCAGTTTTACAGAGGCATGTTGACATTAACAAGTGACAGGTTTTTATACTATGTTTGAATTATGTTGTCATAAAGTAAATACCAAATAAAGCACTTTTCTGTTATTAATGTATTTATAACAATGGGCTATTGTTTCTGTACAGCACTTAGAGATATCAGCTGATGTAAGAAGGGCTATATAAATACATTTTCTTTTATTTGTCCATCCAGGAGCTACGGGCTTAAATCAAATATTGATTTAATAATGAGCTAGCAGCTAGATCTTATTGATCACTAATACAGACAACATTCAGGTATCCCTGTAGTGCCAAACATCCCCCCACACACTATTTTTAATTTATCAGAAAATAAGATAATGTCTCTCTCAAGGCTTTAGTAAAAGAAAAAAATGTTATTTAACAATACAATTTTATTTAAAAAATTGAAGTGGTGTTGTATTATAACCCAAGTCTAAGAGAGTCTTTATTTCTTCACTGCACAATATACATCAGAGACAGCCGAGCCGCTTGTACGTTTATTGGAACATTTATATAGAGAAATATCAAAACAACAGACAAAACATTTTACATTTTGTGAAAACACAAAGAAGCAATTTCGCAACAGTGTAGACTCAAAACAGATGTTGACAAACTAACACATACCCCACATAACTTGATATTTTATGTTATTAAGTGTGAGAGGGATGAAAACAACTTTGAAAAGACACATACGGTATGAAAGCTATTACTGGAATTCAGATAACTTTCAAAAAAAATCCTAGTAATTATTTATTCTTTGATCAGGTTAATGTTACATGAATAAATGTTTGGGCGCTCTCTATAACGCTCTCTCGCTCTCTCTCTTTCTCTCTAATTTTCAATTTCTCTCTCCCTGCTTTTGTATCCATAGAATTATGGTTTTAGACCGTGCACCGCTGATATGATTGTTGAATGGGTGCAGGGATAGTACAGATTATGACACTACTGTAAATCGTTGGTGACTGAAGACCAAAACAAACCCGAAGCAGCTCTGGTACTGCCAAGATATGATAGCATATCAGTTTGGAGTTTATTCAAAAGTTATATCACTTCATTCCAACTTTTTGGCTTCAATAATTTTTTCTATTTCTCACTTCACTTCTTTACTTGTAGTCTAGGCAATATGTGAAAATAATGATCGGTTTTTCATAAAAGCATGGAACTTGGTACACTTGTATAGTTTTGGGTCCTGGACAATTTCAGACAGGGAGCCATCGCATAAAATATGGATTGGCGACCGTGGCAGCCATTTCTTATTTTCCACTATAGCCTAACAATGTATTTTCCTTCATATCTGCTGAACCAAACATGATCACGCAGAAAAGGTGTCTATCCCTACGTTTTGAAGGTCAAGGATGACAATGCGGCCATGTAAAAAAAGAAAGATGGTGCTGCAGTGGCAGCTGTCTGTCACGGATCCCCCCCGGTACTGCTGCTCATTCCGTTCAACAGCTCCGGAGGTCTACGTCACCGGCCTTTTAGGCATCACTGAACTGGATTCATTACCACCAACCCCGGACTGTCTTGTCTCATTACACACACTTGGTTCCCATCTCCCCTCATCAGAACCATCATCAAACAAATATACAGGGCGCAGTACTTCACGAAACTGGACTTGAGCAGCGCCTACAATCTGGTGCGCATTTGTGAAAGCGTCGAATGGAAAACGGCCTTTTCCACAAACACGGGCAATTTCGAGTATCTCGTAATGCCCTTTGGCCTGTCTAATGCTCCTTCAGTCTTCCAGGCCTTTATTAACGAAGTGTTTTGGGACATGCTGGTACAGGGCGTATTGTTTTATATAGACAACATTTCTAACCTGCTGACCGCGCCCAGCATGTCTCGTTAGTCAGGTCTGTGCTAGCAAGAAACATAGAAAACAAAACATAGAATGCCCACCCCAAATCACACCCTGACCAAACCAAATAGAGACAAAAAAAGGCTCTCTAAGGTCAGGGCGTGATTTGGGGTGGGCATTCTATGTTTTGTTTTCTATGTTTCTTTATTTCTATGTTTTGACCGGGTATGGGTCTCAATCAGGGACAGCTGTCTATCGTTGTCTCTGATTGGGAACCATATTTAGGTAGCCCTTTTCCCTCCTTTCAGTGTGGGAAGTTAACTTTGTTAGAGGCTTCATGGCCCTGTTGAGCTTCATGGTCGTTTTGTATTGTTTATTGTTTTGTTGGCGACATTCAAATAAAAAGGAATATGTACGCTCACCACGCTGCACCTTGGTCCACTTCTGTTGACGGCCGTGACAATTCTACAATGTAGAAAATAAAGAAAAACCCAGGAATAAGTAGATGTGTCCAATTTTTTGACTAGTACTTTGTGTATATTTATTTACTGTCTATATATATATATATATATATATATATATAGAGAGAGAGAGAGAGAGAGAGAGAGAGAGAGAGAGAGAGAGAGAGAGAGAGAGAGAGAGAGAGAGAGAGAGAGAGAGAGAGAGAGAGAGAGAGAGAGAGAGAGAGAGAGAGAGAGAGAGAGAGAGAGAGAGAGAGAGAGAGAGAGAGAGAGAGAGAGAGAGAGAGAGGAGAGGAGAGAGAGAGAGAGAGAGAGAGAGAGAGAGAGAGAGAGAGAGAGAGAGAGAGAGAGATTTTTTTATTCTTTTTATCTTTAACTCTGCATTGTTGGAAAATGACCCATAAGTAAGCATTTTCCTGTTAGTCTACATCTGTTGTTTACATAGCATGTGACAAACATAGCATGTGACAAACATGGTGGACTGCCATGGTAAACCATGCAATGAAATCCCAAACATTTCTTTGTTATCATGTTTGTTTCAGCACATATGAAGGAAAATATATTGTCTGGCTATGGAGGAATAGCAAAATGGCTTCCACAGCCACCAGGGGGCACACAGGTGGTAACTGTGGCTTGGTTTCTGCAAATATTCTTAAACTTGGGTGGTCGTTTTGGCACATTTGCAGTTTTGAAATCATTATCTGGCTAAAATATGGATTGCTTTTCTGGGGCCCCTGGGGATGGCGTCACACCACCAGACGAGGGTGGCAGTGATCCGGGGGCCAGCAACAGCTCCCGCGCTTCCTCTTTATTATTGTTGTTTTTCCACAAGGGAACACAACATGCTCCAGAACGCCAGAGAACCACCAGGGACCTTTCTCTTTCTTGATTGCAGGCTGGATTCTTTGATCAGTGTTGCGTTCCCTTGCGGATTTGCCCTTTGCCTCTGAGCAAAAACAAAACTGTGTCACTGCTCAGAAAGAAGTTGCATCTAATGCCAATGAAACTCTGTTAAGGAGGAAGTCATGTTCATTTGTTGAACGCATTGTGCAATCTTCCTTCTCTCAAGTGTTAAATCAACCTCGGATGGGGAGAGATTGTTTACAATATTCAAATCAAATCAAACATGTATAGACCTTACTGTGAAATGCTTTAGTCAAGGTAATTGAGGTAATATGTACATCTAGGTAGAGGTAAAGTGACTATGCATAGATAATAAACAACGAGTAGCAGCAGCGTAAAAAGGGGGTCAATGCAAATAGTCCGGGTAGCCATTTGATTTACTGTTTAGGAGTCTTATGGCTTGGGCGTAGAAGCTGTTAAGGAGCTTACTGTGCGTTAGCAGAGAGAACAGTCTATGACTTGGGTGGCTGGAGTCTTGGACAATTTTTAGGGCCTCAAGTGAAAAGTACCTTTGTAATATTCAGCTCCTAAGCATATTTCACATGGATAAGCAAATTTCATAACACATACAGTAGCAGTCAAAAAGTTTGGACACACCTACTATTTCAAGGGTTTTTCTTTATTTTTACTATTTTCTACATTGTAGAATAATAGTGAATCAAATCAAATCAATTGTATTTATATAGCCCTTCTTACATCAGCTGATATATCAAAGTGCTGTACAGAAACCCAGCCTAAAACTCCAAACAGCAAGCAATGCAGGTGTAGAAGCACGGTGGCTAGGAAAATCTCCCTAGAAAGGCCAAAACCTAGGCAAAAACCTAGAGAGGAACCAGGCTATGAGTGGTGGCCCGTCCTCTTCTGGCTGTGCCGGGTGGAGATTATAGCAGAACATGGCCAAGATGTTCAAATATTCATAATTGACCAGCATGGTCAACTAATAGTAATCACAGTGAACAGCAAAATACATTCAAAACTATGAAATAACACTTATGGAACCATGTAGTAACCAAAAATGTGAGATTCTTCAAAGTAGCCACCCTTTGTCTTGATGACAGCTTTGCACACCCTTGGCATTCTCTCAACCAGCTTCATGAGGTAGTCACCTGGAATGCATTTCAATTAACAGATGTGCCCTGTTAAAAGTTAATTTGTGGAATTTCTTTCCTTCTTATTGTGTTTGAGACAATCAGTTGTGTTGTGACAAGGTAGGGGGGTGTACAGAAGATAGCTCTATTTGGTAAAAGTATAAGGGCACAGGGGGAGACACAGATGCAGACACGGGAGGCAGATGGTTCGAGTCTCTGATATTTATTATAATCCAAGGGGTAGGCAAGAGAATGGTCATGGATAGCCAAATGATCATAACAAGGTCAGCATCCAGGACGTACAGAGTGGCTGGCAGTCTCGAGGTCAGGGCAGACAGTATGGTCAGGCAGGCGGGTTCAGAGTCAAGGCAGGCAAGGGTGAAAACCGGGAGGACTAGCAAAAACAGAGAAAATGAAAAAGCAGGAGCACGGTATAACACGCTGTTTGACTTGACAAACAAGACGAACTGGAAACAGACAAACAGGGAACACAGGAATTAGTTCCCAGGGACTAATAAAGAAAACAGGTGACACCTGGAGGTGGGTGGAGTCATTCACAAAGACAGGTGACACAGATCAGGGCGTGACAAAAAGACCAAATCCATATTATGGCAAGAACAGCTCAAATAAGCAAAGAGAAACGACAGTCCATCATTACTTGAAGACATGAAGGTCAGTCAATCTGGAACATTTCAAGAACTTTCAAAGTTTCTTCAAATGCTGTCGCAAAAACCATTAAGTGATTTGATGAAACTGGCTCTCATGAGGACCGCCACGGGAAAGGAAGACACAGAGTTACCTCTGATGCAGAGGATACATTCATTAGAGTTAACTGCACCTCAGATTGCAGTCCAAATAAATGCTTCACAGAGTTCAAGTAACAGACACATCTCAACATCAACTGTTCAGAGGAGACTGTGTGAATCAGGTCTTCATGGTCGAATTGCTGCAAAGAAACGACTGCTAAAGAAGAATGGCGCCGGAGGAGATAGCTGCCATTTTACGGGCTCTTAACCAGACACCCGACAAGGCCAACATGCCCATCATCCGCAGGACTAAGAGACAGAGATTTTGGGGACGTAGGTCGGGATGCCTTGTAAGGATCCAACGGCGAGTGGGTAAACTGCCTCTACCACCAGTCCTATTAGCCAATGTACAATCATTGGATAACAAAATAGTTGAGCCACGATCATGAGTATCCTACCAACGGAACATTAAAAACTGTAATATCTTATGTTTTACCGAGTCGTGGCCGAACGACAACATGGATAAAATACGGCTGGCGGGGTTTATGCTGCATCGGCAAGATAGAACAGGTGTCTCTGGTAAAACAAGGGGGTGGGGGGTGGGGGGGGTGGGGGGGGGGGGGGGGGGGGGGGGTCTGTGTATATATGTAAACAACAACTGGTGCACAAAATCTAATATTAAGGAAGTTTCAAGGTTTTGCTCGCCTGAGGTAGAGTATCTCATGCTAAGCTGTAGACCATACTATTTACCAAGAGAGTTTTCATCCTCATTTTTCGTAGCTGTCTATTTACCACCACAAACTGACGCTGGCACTAAGTCTGCATTCAATGAGCTGTATAAGGCCATAAGCAAACAGGAAGACGCTCATCCAGAGGCGGCGATTGTAGTGGCCGGGGACTTTAATGCAGGGGAACTTAAATCGGTTTTACCTCATTTCTACCAGCATGTTAAATGTGCAACCTGTCACTAAGATGGGTAGAAAGCTCTCCCTCTCCCTCCATTTGGCAAATCTGACCATAATTATATCCTCTTGATTCCTGCTTACAAGCAAAAACTAAAGCAGGAAGCACCAGTGACTTGGTCAATAAAGAATTGGTCAGATGACGCAGATGCTAAGCTACAGGACTGTTTTGCTAGCACAGACTTGAATATGTTCCGGTATTCTTCCGATGGCATTGAGGAGTGCCACATCAGTCACTAGCTTCATCAATAAGTGCATCAATGACGTCGTCCCCACAGTGAATGTACGTACATACCCCAACCAGAAGCCATGGATTACAGGCAACATCCTCACTGAGCTAAATGGTAGAGCTGCCGCTTTCAAGGAGCGGGACTCTAACCCAGACGCTTATAAGAAATCCCGCTATGCCCTCAGACAAACCATCAAACAGGCAAAGTGTCAATACAGGACTAAGATTGAATCATACTACACTGGCTCCGACGCGTGTCAGGTGTGGCAGGGCTTGCAAACTATTACAGACTACAAAGGTAAGCACAGCCGTGAGCTGCCCAGTGACACGACCCTACCAGACGAGCTAAATTACTTCTATGCTCGCTTCGAGACAAGCATGCATGAGACCATCAGCTATTCCGGACGACTGTGTGATCACGCTTTCTGTTGCCGATGTGAGTAAGACCTTTACATTCTTATGGGCAGGTGGGATGGTAGCGTCCCACCTGGCTAACATCCGGTGAAATTGCAGAGCGCGAAATTCAAATTACAGAATTATAAATATTTAACTTTCATAAAATCACAAGTGTAATACATCAAAATAAAGCTTAACTTCTTGTTAATCCAGACGCTGTTTCAGATTTCAAAAAGGCTTTACGGCGAAAGCACACCAGGAGATTATCTGAGGGCAGCGCCCCGCATACAAAAGCATGAAAAATATATTTCAACCAGGCAGGTGCGCCATGAACGTCAGAAATAGCGATATAATAAATGCCTTACCTTTGATGATCTTCTTCTGTTCGCACTCCAAAATGTCCCAGATACCTCACAAATGGTCCTTTTGTTCGATAATGTCCTTCTTTATATCCATAAAAACTCAGTTTAGCTGGTGCGCTTCAGTCAATAATCCACCCAGTTTCCCTCCATCAAAATGCAAACAAAATGAATCCCAAACGTTACTAATAAACTTTTCCAAACAAGTCAAACAACGTTTATAATCAAACCTTACGTAAATAAACGATAAAATTTAAGACGGAGAATCGTTATTGTCTTTACCGGAGAAAACTACCAAAGAACGCGCTCTCTTCCACACGCTTGGAAACACTACAGCCAAAATGGGAGCCACCAAGAAAAACTACAATTTCTGGCTAATTTTTCCAAAAACCAGCATTGAACTCTTTCTAAAGACAGACTGTTGACATCTAGTGGAAGCCGTAGGAACTGTAATCTGGAAGGATTTCGCCTTATAATAAAAGTGACAGCCATTACAAACAGTCGTAGGCTAAACATTTTTGGGGGGGATGGTTTATCCTCAGGGTTTTGCCTGCCATATCAGTTCTGTTATACTCACAGACATAGTTTTAACCGTTTTAGAAACTTTAGAGTGTTTCCTATCCAGATCTACCAATTACATGCATATCCTAGCTTCTTGGCCTGAGTAACAGGCAGTTTACTTTGGGCACGCTTTTCATCCGGATGTGAAAATACTGCCCCCTACCCAAGAGAGGTTAAACAGGTCAACATTCACAAGGCCGCGGGGCCAGACGGATTACCAGGATGTGTACTCCGAGCATGTGCTGACCATCTGGCAAGGGACTTCACTGACATTTTCAACTTGTCCCCAACTTGTCTGTAATACCTACATGTTTCAAGTAGACCACCATTGTTCCTCTTCCCAAGACCACCAAGGTAACCTGCCTAAATGACTACTGACCCGCAGCACTCACGTCTGTAGCCATGAAGTGTTTTGAAAGGCTGGTCATGGCTCACATCAACACCATTATCCCAGAAGCCCTAGACCCACTCCAATTTGCATACCAACCCAACAGATCCACAGATGATGCAATCTCTATTGCACTCCACAATGCCCTTTCCCACCTGGACAAAAAGAATACCTATGTGAGAATGCTATTCATTGACTACAGCTCAGCGTTCAACACCATAGGGCCCTCAAAGCTCATTAATAAGCTAAGGACGCTGGGACTGAACACCTCCCTCTGCAACTGGATTCTGGACTTCCTGACGGGCCGCCCCCAGGTGGTTAGGGTAGGTAACAACACGTCTGCCACGCTGATCCTCAACACAGGAGCCCCTCAGGTGTGCGTGCTCAGTCCCCTCCTGTACTCCCTGTTCACCCATGACTGCACGGTCTGGCATGACTCCAACACCATCATTAAGTTTGCCGATGACACAACAGTAGTAGGCCTGATCACCGACAACGATGAGACAGCTTATAAGGAGGAGGTCAGAGACCTGGCCATGTGGTGCCAGGATAACAACCTCTCCCCCAATGTGATCAAGACAAAGGAGATGATTGTGGATTACAGGAAAAGGAGGACCGAGCACGCCCCGATTCTCATCAACGGGGCTGTAGTGGAGCAGGTTGAGAGATTCAAGTTCCTTGGTGTCCACATCACCAACGAACTATCATGGTACAAACACACCACGACAGTCGTGAAGAGGGCACAACAAAGCCTAATCCCCCTCAGGAGACTGAAGAGATTTGGCACCGGTCAGATCCTCAAAAAGTTCTACAGCTGCAGAATCAAGAGCATCCTGACTGGTTGCATCACTGCCTGGTATGGCAACTGCTTGGCCTCCGACCACAAGGCACTACAGGGGGTGGTGCGTACGGCCCAGTACATCACTGTGGCCAAGCTTCCTGCCATCCAGGGACCCTATACCAGACGGTGTCAGAGGAAGGCCCTAAAAATGGTTAAAGACTCCAGTCACCCTATTCATAGACTGTTCTCAGTGCTACCGCATGGCAAGCAGTACTGGAGGGCCAAGTCTAGGTCCAAAAGGCTTTTTAACAGCTTCTACCCCCAAGCCATAAGACTCCTGAACAGTTACTCAAATGGCTTTACCCAGACTATTTGCATTGTCCCCACACCCTCTTTTATGCTGCTGCTACTCTCTGGTTATTATCTATGCATAGTCACTTTAACTCGACCTACATGTACATATTACCTCAACTAACCTGTCCCCCCGCACATTGACTCTATACCGGTACCCCCTGTATATAGCCTTGCTACTGTTATTTTACTGCTGCTCTTAACTATTTGTTATTAAAAAAATGTACCTAACACTTATTTTTCTTATAACTGCCTTGTTGGTTTTAAGTGAAAAGTAAGCTTTTCACTGTTGTATTCGGTTCATGTGACAAATACAATTGGATTTGATTTGACTTAAAGCACACCAATAAGAAGAAGAGATTTGCTTGAGCTAAGAAACATGAGCAATGGACATTAGACGGGTGGAAATCTGTCCTTTGGTTTGATGTCCAAATTTGAGATTTTTGGTTCTAACCGCTGTGTCTTTGTGAGACACAGAGTAGGTGGGCGAATTATCTCCGCATGTGTGGTTCCCACCGTGAAGAATGGAGAAGGAGGTGTGATGGTGTGGGGATGCTTTGCTGGTGACACTGTCAATGATTTATTTAGAGTTCAAGGCACACTTAACCAGCATGGCTCCCACAGCATTCTGCAGCGATACACCATCCCATCTGGTTTGCGCTTAATGGGACTATCATGTGTTTTTGAGCAGGACAATAACCCAAAACACACTTCCAGGCTGTGTAAGGGCTATTTGACCAAGGACAGTGATGGAGTGCTGCATCAGATGACCTGGCCTCAAAACAATTGAGATGGTTTGGGATGAGTTAAAGTGCAGAGTGAAGGAAAAGCAGCCAACAAGTGCTCAGCATATGTGGGAACTTCTTCAAGACTGCTAGAAAAGCATTCCTCATGAAGCTGGTTGAGAGAATGCCAAGAGTGTACAAAGCTGTCATCACTGAAAAGGGTGGCTACTTTGAAGAGTCTCAAATATAAAATGTATTTTTATTTGTTTGATATTTTTTGGTTACTACATGATTCCATATGTGTTATTTCATTGTTTTGATGTCTTCACTATTATTCTACAATGTAGAAAATAGTAAAAATGAAGAAACACCTTTGAATGAGTAGGTGTGTCCAAACCTTTGACTTGTACTGTATATGTTGTTTCTATCCTGTCATTGTGTTCTGTCATTGTGTGTTCAACATTTGAATAAAGAATAGCATTCTTACATTTCATATGCTTTCAAACCATATAGGTGGTAAACATTGTCTTCACATCAATAATATAGTGGGTATGGGAGACAGGGATCCTAAAATGGTTTGTTTGCTTCATAGATGATGGATACCCACGCAGACAAGAAACATCTCAGTGGTCTTCAAAGTTACATCCATCTAAACGTTCTCACTTTATATCTTCTCATTTGGGACTTTCCATTGAACAGATTTGCTGTTCACGTGTTCTTCCTCTTTTCTCCTGCATCCCAGTTGGCGTGTGGCTGATAGTTACAGAAAAGGCTAATATAACTCAACTGAAAAAGACAGCAATAAAGGAGACTTGAGAGACATTTCTCGACTTGTGTATCAAGTATATCAGACATCATTAAATTGTATTTGTCATAGCTTGGCACAGCAGTCTAAGGCACTGCATCTCAGTGTGGTCCAGTTTAGGGTTTAGCCGGGGTAGGCCGTCATTGTAAATAAGAATTTGTTCTTAACTGACTTGCCTAGTTAAATAAAGTTTAAATAAAAAAATAAAACATTACTCCAAAAGGAGATTGGCCTGATTAACATTTGTGTAACCAAATAAAGCAATTATATATGCATTTGACTATTGTGTACATCATGACACTATATCTCTAAGATTATACTGTACCAGCAAAAAAAGGACATTCGTTCAAACCAGGTATTAAATGTGTATTAGTGAATAGAGTTGGCACAAGTACAAATGTAATCGGCAATATATTTGTTACCAAAATACACAAACATATCTTGCACCTACCACTGCATTAAACCCTCTCAGCTTCTCCACAATGTACACAAACACAACAGTGCTCTTTAAAACCAAAATCACTTCAGCTAAATGTCACAAATCATAATGTGAATGGATATCCTCCACAGCTTATGAAATCTGGTCAGAAAAAAAATATTTCATACTGAAAGAGATTTATTTGTTGTCACCTCAGTATTTTCCTCCGTTTTCCTGCTTTCGTCAATACTTCATCTTTGTGCGGCTCCAGATGGGCAAAAACAAAACACAGGGAGACATGTTGTCATCCCTCACAACTGCTTCCACAGAACAAACGGCAGACAGACAGCCATGCTCCAGTTGTCTGTTATCATCACACATAAAATACACACAGAAAACAGACTACTACAACTACTTCTCAACTGTTTGGGTAGAAACAATAACTGCTTAAAGAGTGATGCTGCTTTGTTGATAGCATTTTCCTGGAACAAACAGCACATGACAGAGTCAAGTAACCCCCGAAAAAACAAGACCTCGGGATCAGACTTCACAAGACACGTCAAGGTCTCATCAAAATGCTCTGCCTGCACTTATTATACAGCTACAATGGATCATATTCTGTTTTACAATCTGATTATTGCTTAATACAACATTTCATGTTCCACAAATTCCCTCAGAGAAATGTTTTATTTAATATGTGGAGCCGTATCATCTCTTTTTGAGCTCCATGTCATCTCTTTGTGAGCACCATGTCATCTCTTTGTGAGCACCATGTCATCTCTTTGTGAGCTCCATGTCATCTCTTTGTGAGCACCATGTCTGCCGCAGCCCGTATCTTGAGAATGTTCTGAGTCCAATGATGGACACACCATCTGAACTAGTCAGCAAGACGTGAGCTGAGGGCGTTTCAGAGGGTCTGTGTTCTCCAGAAAACTGAAAGGCTTAATGCTTTGACAATTCTCTGTCTCCAAGTCCCTGGCTTTCCAACTGCTACAGTATAAAAAATGTGATGGTAAAAAGCAGCTGGTGCTCACTGACAGTCGCTACATCTCATAGGAGAGACAGAGAGATGGAGAATCCACCCGAGTAGTGTGATCTTGTCTTAAAGCCACCCTGTTTGGAAGTATTTACCACAGATATTGATTTATTTTCATCCCCCATCCCCTCACCCCCGTCTTTGTGTAATCATATCAGATTTGGAGGTTGGTTCAGCATTGATAGAATTGATTGTCCTATTGTCCCAGACAAAACTGACAATTCCTGTCCAAGGGTTGTTTCTGAGACTGAATGTTTGTACGTAGAGTGCTTGAATTTAAATTGACCTGACAGAATCAATGTGTATTTGAGAATACATCAAGGGGGGATTGGAAAAACTTTGATTAGTGCTGATGTCGTTTGTAGTCTGTTTGTATTGATGGACCACTTTAATATACATCCCATTATTCAATTTCAGCATGCTTAATTTTATGAAAATCCACTTTGTAAATTAGGCTTTTGTATGTCTCTCTATTTTCACTATAAACAATTAGCTACTTCATCACTGGCAGATAACATAAACTGTTCTGTCTAGAGAAAAAAAATCACTACGGCATTTCTGTCTTTGATGTAATGCTTTGATATGGAACAATACATCCTACTGTACATTGATTGCTATGTAAATCACGTGTTTTTTTTAATACAATACATTCTTAGTTCATTGGAATAGGTGATGTGACAATATTAGGTGTACTTTTTCTTGTCTTTGTGTCCTTGTATAGTCACCTATTGTGAAGATTGAAGGAAAAGAAAGTGTATCCATTGTTTCTATTCCATACTTCTATATGAAAGGTTCACTGGGCGAGCTTTCCCTCAGTCTTCTGATGGTGGTGTAACTATATCTGAAAGCATCATTAAAGCCTTTACACCCATACTCTGGCTGTTTAAAGCCAACCATGATCCTGTAGGGATGAGGAGTTAGAGAAGAGAGTTGCATTTGTTATCCAGAAGAGTCCTAGGGCTTTACTCTACCTTTCTACATTCTCTACATCTATCCATCCAGTGATGTACTCCTAAGAGTGCAGATGTCACAGGATATCGTCTTGGCTTTTTCTTTTTGTTGCGGATCGCTCAGGGCGGCTTACGACTGTCTAATCCTAGCTGACAGTTAAGTGATAATTGCAGAGGTAAGCTTTGCCCAAGACACTTGGTATTGAATGAGAACTGCGCTAGCTATTGACAGGAGAGAGGGGAAATCCTATCTTTAATGATGAAAGCCTGGTAAGCGTGAGAAATTGTATTTCTAGATCTTTCTCCCTGCACCCCCCTCAGTCAACCACATGTTGCTGAGGTATAGTGCCTTGTATTCCGAGAGAAGAGCTTATTGAAGATTGAAAAATAAACATTTTCGATTTTTGGTCACAGTTGACATCGCAACCATTGTGTTTTTGAAATGGGATTTGTTTATAGAATCTTTCAATATGACAGATCATCTCTTGAACTCCCACCCCTGCATAATACGGGCATGTCCTGTAGATTGCTTTTCATGCCTCTGACTATGAACTGTATGGATACTCTCATTGAAGACCTGCAGTCAATCTGTCATTAATTAAAGTTTTATGAACTGAATATGAAGTTGCCCAGACCTGCATCTCCTCTAATATTATTATTTATTGTTCAGTTCCGGTATGTTCCATGCCGAGGGATATCCCTGTCGTAAATCTCTAAAGAGACCCAGCACTTCACTCACCCAAGATGGGTTGGGGTATTTGCAAAGGGGTGTATTGGCACGCTTGCATGCCCTTGTGTTTAGGTAGAGGTTCTATCTGTACCATATATCACTTATACAGCCCCTGGCACAGAAGCGCTAAACCGCTTTCTCACGACCCACACACCAGTGTGTGATTTATGTTTGATTGGTAGGTTGGAGCTGATTTGATTTTGGCTTTTTTCTGAACTGGGTCACACTTTGACTTACAGATTCCATAACATTGTAAGGTGGATGTGTGATTGATAGAACACTTATATAGTAGAAAATAGAGCTTGATTGGTTCACCAACAGTATATTTTATTATGAGATGATAATGGACTATACATTTAGGTAATCAGTCAAGCTATATGAAAAAAGTGTTGGGTTTGTGAATGGATTGAGTCCTTTTTGTTACTCACGTTTTCTATGACAGATGTATGTAAGGTTCTCTGAACTAAGTCATATCGCTTGAACTCTTGCAAATCTTGTCCAGTCTGAATGCACACAAAAAGTGTCTCAGCTGGAACCATGCAATCCTTCCTGTATGAAGATCTACAGTCTTAGAAAAAAGGGTTCCAAAAGGGTTATTCAGGTGTCCCCACAGGAGAAGACTTTATTGTTTCAGGTAGAACCCTTTTGGGTTCCATGTAGAACCCTCTGTGGAAAGGGTTCTTCATGGAACCCAAAGGGATTTTACCTGGAACCAAAAAGGGTTATTCAAAGGGTACTCCAATGGGGATAGCCGAAGAACCATTTTAGGTTCTAGATATACACTCTTAAAAAAACAGGTGCTATCTGTTTCCTGCCAATGGCTGTTTTCTCATGAATGGATTAATCATGTGTAGAATAGACTCATGCACACACAGTACTACAATACCTGTCAAATAGCCCGACGGAGGGTATTAAAATGAAATTCAGATGTTTTTTTCTTTCTTTTCCTTTCCTTCCCTGTTGTTTTTGTGTTGCCTCAAAGTATGTATGTTTTAGACTGGATGTTAAAATGAGCAGACATTTTGTGCCAGAGGCAGCCTTTGCATAGCACAACAAGGCTTTGTTCTTCTGAAACATGATGGGTAGCACTTATTCCTCTACCATTCTCCCATTGTCTCTGCACTGCCTGTCAGCATTGAGTCTTCCATGCCTATACCCACTCATTGGCAGTGTGCACACACCTCTCTCTGCTGCTGTTTCCTTACTGCTCCCTTACAGCCAATACCCCATTTTACAAAAGAACACATTGAAAAAAAGGAAAAAGTAGTAATGATACAGACAAGTCTATTGTTTACAAATAAATAGTGATTGACTATTGAATGTGGCGTCACAATTCAAACTATCAGCTCACCTTGCAGTGCTTTTGCAGAACAATGGGTGAGCTGTCTGGAAAATTATTTCAATACATTAGTGTGAATAGATATGTTTAGAAACTCCATATACTCACCCTGTCTCAGCCCTTCTTTCAGATCTCAGGCTCTCTGACATATCATAAATTGCCACATTCATTGTAACACCAAACTCCCCTATCCAAGTCTACCATCCACCTCTACAGTAAGTGTCTTATTCTTTGAGCCTTGTAAGAAATGAGCATCCACTCACAAAACCACCGGAGACACCACTACATTCACTGCCTCAACTCTTGCAGTAAACATCTCCAACCAACGAAAAATAACACATTCTGGAATAAAGTGCCCCTTGCCAACGTGACAGGGGACCATACTTTTTACAGAACACTTCATATTACATCAAGAGCTCTCCAGCCTTTGGTCTTCCCATTTTTCTCCCTGTAATCATCATGTGTGGAGGATGGTGTTGTTGAGGCCAGGGAATGTGTCCATCACAGTGGGAATCAGACAGAGGGCCTTGGACCTTCCAAAGAATGAATGGTCCCATTAACCTCATGGTCTCTCCTGACTGTCCTGACAGCATACCACTGGAAAAGGGGATTACATCTTTCCTTTTTTTTCTTGAGGAGAGTATTGAGAGACATCCTTGAATTGTGATCCAGCAGGGCCTTGGTTGTTGAGCAGTCCTGCTGCGAAGGGTTGAACGTGGACAATCTTTTCTTTGGAGAGCATTTGAAGAATGTTGCCTGTACCCATGTCTGTCCATGTCTCCTGAATGTTGCCTGTACCCATGTCTGTCCATGTCTCCTGAATGTTGCCTGTACCCATGTCTGTCCATGTCTCCTGAATGTTGCCTGTACCCATGTCTGTCCATGTCTCCTGAATGTTGCCTGTACCCATGTCTGTCCATGTCTCCTGAATGTTGCCTGTACCCATGTCTGTCCATGTCTCCTGAATGTTGCCTGTACCAATGTCTGTCCATGTCTCCTGAATGTTGCCTGTACCCATGTCTGTCCATGTCTCTTGAATGTTGCCTGTACCAATGTCTGTCCATGTCTCCTGAATGTTGCCTGTACCCATGTCTGTCCATGTCTCCTGAATGTTGCCTGTACCCATGTCTGTCCATGTCTCTGGAGTTGTTTGTTGTATGCTCTTTTGTCTCTCTCTATTTTTGAATAGTAACTTTGATTATTGATATTGATACAACATGAAGGACAGACATCTTTCAATCCCCCATGTTTTCTGTGCCCTCTAACAACAATGTGCAAGCAGCCTATGTTTCTGTCAATCATCTCATGGACACAGATGTGGCTAGAATGACATCCCAGACATAGTCCTCTTTTTCCACCAGACTCCCCCTTCATAGTCCAGTGACAGTACACTGTGTACAGTATGTGCTACTGTATTCTCATGACAGTGTCTGACCAATCTGATTAAATCAAATAACATATTTTGAAGAGGGGGGGGGGGGCTATTTGGGTACAATGTCCCAGGGTGGTCTCACTATGTTCCAGACATCCTGGGTCTCTGGCAGAGACTGGCAGAACTCCCAGCTCTGTGGGGAAGGGTTGAGGGGAGGCATGGCAGTCATAGAGGGCATAGCTCTGGACCACCCCCACATCACTCCCTGTGCCTCATTTCACATGATTCAGCCTTTAATTCAATGTTTTTGTTTTTAATTTATATTTGTGTGGAGGATTGTGCGCTTAGAAGGGTAAAGTATACAGTGCAGCAAGCTGCTGAGGGTGTGGAGCGGAGCATGTTGAAACGGAGCCTCGTCGTATCTCTTTGACAACAACACTGTGAGTGTCATGGCAATATCGCAGATATGAGATTGAGTTCAAGTTTATTCTATTAAGTGTTGAAATAATGATTTATTTTCAGTGTCCCAGCTGTAACTCAGCTGAAAGGCTGCGTAAATATTTGATGAAAAGTAACTCATAAGCTTTGATTAGAGGAATTTGGGTTTCAATAAAACCCAATTCCAAAGCACGGAGATGTTTTCAATAACGACTGCACATAGTAATTAAACCCAATGAGTTTAATTTGTGTCCTCCCGCCTCACAGACACGGCAGAGAAGAAACCGAAATAAAGAGAGCTGTGTTGTTCAGTCTTCAGAGAAACACTCATATCCTTTCATTCCTCTGTTAGTCTCTCTTGTGTTGCAGAACAGAGTCTAGTCCTTGGGTAGATTGATTTTGTAAAAAAAAACAGCCCTCTCAGAAATGAATCCCTTTGTCAGCAGATCCATGCCACTTTGGAGGGGTGAAGGGTGATGGGGGTTGTTTAGCCACAGCTGTAATCAGGAAGACAGACCAAGTTGTTGCCGCGGTGATGGATCCCCTTGTTTTGGCAGCCCTGTTTCTGAACTGTGGAGCCACTTTGATTCATTCAAAGCCTGCTGTGTTCATCTCAGACCAAGTATATGTCAGAAGGTGTGTGTGTGTGTGGGTTTGCAGTGTATGTGCAGGTGTGTGTGTGCTCCTCCACAACCAACTGAAGCCGTGACCTCCAGCCCCACACCATTTGCAGGGTCACACTGCGCACAAATCTGTATTTGTTATGTTAGATGTCATTACTCTTGATGTCATTTTAATTTCTCAGACTGTGTAAAATGCAACTGGATCATATCTCTCTTGGCTTAATCATGGGATTTGGGATCCAATTGTGTGGTGCCGTTATTTATTTATCCGGCTACTCAATTTTCCCACTGCATATTGAAAAGGGAGGGGGCTTCAGGATGTGGAGGGGGGTGACACTGTCGGGTGGGGGCTGGTGTCGAAGGGGCTGATTCTCATAGACCCAGACAAAGTCGATGTCACAGTAGAAAATGATAACGTTTGGGGGCAGATGTTTTCCCGAAAGAAATGATTGCATTTGCAATGTAAAACCAATCTACATGCCTTGTTCTTATTATATGCACTGCGACCTCAGGAGTGAATCAGATGAAAGCAGTCAAATAACTGTTATGACAGATAATAATGGGATCAGAATGGGGTTTCTCGCCCGGGCCCCGGTCCCCATCTGTGGAGCCTGGAGAAGGAGTGTGCCCGCCTGGCCAGCCTCCGCTGAGAGATTGAGATTGGATTGGCTTAGGCAGAGCCATACGGACTCCATCTCACCTGTGGGATGCTGTAGAGGGTAATGAAGCCCCTGGCACACAAGGACAATGTGTATTGGGTTGGCACGCAGTAAAAATATGCACTGGTATTGTGCTGATTCGACTGAAGATCATGCTTAAGTTATGTTTATATTCAACCCACAGCAGGTAGTCAATGCATACTAGAAGATCCCCACACAGTGGAAATATGTGTTGGGCTAGCAGAGAGCGAAGATGTGTGTGTAGTCTGCACGCAGTGAAAATGAGTAGTGGGTTAGCTCACCGTTAAAATATATGTAAGATACTCTTTAAAGTTTTCGGAAGATGGTCAGGGACTCGGCTGTCCTGACATTAGGGGGAAGATTGTTCTACCATTGGGGTGCCAGGACAGAGAATATATTTGACTGGGCTTAGTGGAAGCTGCCCTCCCGTAGGGGTGGGAGGGTCAAAAGACTAGAGTGCTCAGGTTGGGGTGTATGGTTTGACAATAGCCTGAAGGTAGGGAGGGGCAGGTCCTCTTGCTGCTTTGTAGGCAAGCAACAGGGTCTTGAAGATTATGTGAGCTTCGACTGGATGCCAGTGGAGTGTGCGGGGGAGCGGGGTGATATGGGAGAACTTGGTAAGGTTGAACACCGGGAATGCTGTGTCGTTCTGAATAAGTTGCAGGGTTTGAAGGCACAAGCGGGGAGCCCAGCCAATAGAGAGTTGCAGTAGTCTAGACGGGAGAGGATTAGTACCTACCTGTGTGAGAAAAGATTGCACTCTACAGATGTTGTAGAGCATGAACATGCAGAAGCGAGTCACTGCTTTGATGTTTGCAGAGAATGATAGGGTGTTGTCCAAGGTCATGCCAAGGTTCTTTGCACTCTGGGAGGGGGACATCGTGGAGTTGTCAACCTTGAGGCTGGCAGGCCTTCCCCAGGAGGAAGAGCAGCTTCGTCTTGTTGAGGTTGAGCTTGAGGTGGTGGGCCGACATCCAAGCTGAGATGACTGCCAGGCACTCAGAGATGTGTGTCGCCATCTGGGTGTCTGAATCGGCCAAGGAGAAAAGTAGTTGAGTGTAATTCACATAGCAATGATAGGAGAGCCCATGTGAGGATGTGACAGAGCCGAGATACTTGGTTTTAAGAGAAAAGAGAAGAGGGCCTAGAACTGAGCCCTGTGGGATACCAGTACTGAGAGCATGTGGTGCAGACACAGATCCTCTCCATGCAACCTGGTAGGAGCGACCTGTCAGGTAGGATGCAATCCAGGAGTATGCAGAGCCTGAGAAGCCCTGAGAGGGTGGAGAGGAGGATCTGATAGATAACAGTTTTGAAGGCAGTGGATATATCTAGGATGATGAGAACAGAGGAGAGAGTTAGCTTTGGCAGAGCGGAGAGCCTCAGTGACACAGAGGAGAGCGGTCTCAGTTGCGTGAGAACCAAAATGTGTTCTGTGAAAGTTCCCAGAACCTTTGCGGCAAATGTTATCGTAACAAAAACTGTCCAGCTGTGCTGATGATTATACAAGGTTTCCAGAGATGGTCTGGAGAAGGGAGGAGGGGATGGGGTCAAGTGGGAAGGTTGTCGTGCGCCTGGACATCACTAGACACAGGATTTAAACTGAAAAAAGAGAGAGGAGAAATAGGTCAATGTGTAGGGTAGTTCTGTGGACTCAATAGGCTGAGTTCTTTCTGCTAACGCACGGCAAGCGGTACCGTAGCGCCAAGTCTAGGTCCAAAAGGCTTCTCAACAGCTTCTACCCCCAAGCCATAAGACTCCTGAACAGCTAATGAAATGGGTACCCAGACTATTTGCATTGCCACCCCTGCCCTTTCACGCTGCTGCTATTCTCTGTTTATTATCTATGCATAGTCACTTTAACTCTACCTACATGTCCCCCCGCACAATGTGCCCCCGCACATTGACTCTGTACCGTTACCCCTGTGTATGGCCTACACATTGACTCTATACCGGTACACCTGTATATAGCCTCCACATTGACTCTGTACCGGTACACCTGTATATGGCCTCCACATTGACTCTGTACCGGTACACCTGTATATAGCCTCCACATTGACTCTGTACCGGTATACCTGTATATGGCCTACACATTGACTCTGTACCGGTACACCTGTATATGGCCTCCACATTGACTCTGTACCGGTACACCTGTATATAGCCTCCACATTGACTCTGTACCGGTATACCTGTATATGGCCTACACATTGACTCTGTACCGGTACACCTGTATATGGCCTCCACATTGACTCTATACCGGTACACCTGTATATAGCCTCCACATTGACTCTGTACCGGTATACCTGTATATGGCCTCCACATTGACTCTGTACCGGTACACCTGTATATGGCCTCCACATTGACTCTGTACCGGTACACCTGTATATGGCCTCCACATTGACTCTATACCGGTACACCTGTATATAGCCTCCACATTGACTCTGTACCGGTACACCTGTATATAGCCTACACATTGACTCTATACCGGTACACCTGTATATAGCCTCCACATTGACTCTGTACCGGTACACCTGTATATGGCCTCCACATTGACTCTATACCGGTACACCTGTATATAGCCTCCACATTGACTCTATACCGGTACACCTGTATATAGCCTCCACATTGACTCTATACCGGTACACCTGTATATAGCCTCCACATTGACTCTATACCGGTACACCTGTATATAGCCTCCACATTGACTCTATACCGGTACACCTGTATATAGCCTCCATATTGACTCTATACCGGTACACCTGTATATAGCCTCCACATTGACTCTGTACCGGTACACCTGTATATAGCCTCCACATTGACTCTGTACCGGTACACCTGTATATGGCCTCCACATTGACTCTATACCGGTACACCTGTATATAGCCTCCACAATGACTCTGTACCGGTACACCTGTATATAGCCTCCACATTGACTCTATACCGGTACACCTGTATATAGCCTCCATATTGACTCTATACCGGTACACCTGTATATAGCCTACACATTGACTCTATACCGGTACACCTGTATATAGCCTCCACATTGACTCTATACCGGTACACCTGTATATAGCCTCCACATTGACTCTGTACCGGTACACCTGTATATAGCCTCCACATTGACTCTATACCGGTACACCTGTATATAGCCTCCACATTGACTCTATACCGGTACACCTGTATATAGCCTCCATATTGACTCTATACCGGTACACCTGTATATGGCCTCCATATTGACTCTATACCGGTACACCTGTATATAGCCTCCATATTGACTCTATACCGGTACACCTGTATATGGCCTCCATATTGACTCTATACCGGTACACCTGTATATAGCCTCCACATTGACTCTATACCGGTACACCTGTATATAGCCTCCATATTGACTCTATACCGGTACACCTGTATATAGCCTCCACATTGACTCTATACCGGTACACCTGTATATAGCCTCCACATTGACTCTATACCGGTACACCTGTATATAGCCTCCATATTGACTCTATACCGGTACACCTGTATATGGCCTCCATATTGACTCTATACCGGTACACCTGTATATAGCCTCCACATTGACTCTATACCGGTACATCTGTATATAGCCTCCACATTGACTCTATACCGGTACACCTGTATATAGCCTCCACATTGACTCTATACCGGTACACCTGTATATAGCCTCCATATTGACTCTATACCGGTACACCTGTTTATGGCCTCCATATTGACTCTATACCGGTACACCTGTATATAGCCTCCACATTGACTCTATACCGGTACACCTGTATATGGCCTCCACATTGACTCTATACCGGTACACTTGTATATAGCCTCCACATTGACTCTGTACCGGTACACCTGTATATAGCCTCCACATTGACTCTATACCGGTATACCTGTATATGGCCTCCACATTGACTCTATACCGGTATACCTGTATATGGCCTCCACATTGACTCTATACCGGTACACCTGTATATAGCCTCCACATTGACTCTATACCGGTACACCTGTATATAGCCTCCACATTGACTCTATACCGGTATACCTGTATATAGCCTCCACATTGACTCTATACCGGTACACCTGTATATAGCCTCCACATTGACTCTATACCGGTACACCTGTATATAGCCTCCACATTGACTCTATACCGGTATACCTGTATATGGCCTCCACATTGACTCTATACCGGTATACCTGTATATGGCCTCCACATTGACTCTATACCGGTACACCTGTATATAGCCTCCACATTGACTCTATACCGGTACACCTGTATATAGCCTCCACATTGACTCTATACCGGTACACCTGTATATTGCCTCCACATTGACTCTATACCGGTATACCTGTATATAGCCTCCACATTGACTCTATACCGGTACACCTGTATATAGCCTCCACATTGACTCTATACCGGTACACCTGTATATAGCCTCCACATTGACTCTATACCGGTATACCTGTATATAGCCTCCACATTGACTCTGTACCGGTACACCTGTATATAGCCTCCACATTGACTCTATACCGGTATACCTGTATATAGCCTCCACATTGACTCTATACCGGTACACCTGTATATGGCCTCCACATTGACTCTGTACCGGTACACCTGTATATAGCCTCCACATTGACTCTATACCGGTACACCTGTATATGGCCTACACATTGACTCTGTACCGGTACACCTGTATATGGCCTCCACATTGACTCTATACCGGTACACCTGTATATGGCCTCCACATTGACTCTATACCGGTACACCTGTATATAGCCTCCACATTGACTCTATACCGGTATACCTGTATATAGCCTCCACATTGACTCTATACCGGTACACCTGTATATAGCCTCCACATTGACTCTATACCGGTACACCTGTATATGGCCTCCACATTGACTCTATACCGGTACACCTGTATATAGCCTCCACATTGACTCTATACCGGTACACCTGTATATAGCCTCCACATTGACTCTATACCGGTACACCTGTATATAGCCTCCATATTGACTCTGTACCGGTACACCTGTATATAGCCTCTACATTGACTCTGTACCGGTACACCTGTATATAGCCTCCACATTGACTCTATACCGGTACACCTGTATATAGCCTCCACATTGACTCTGTACCGGTACACCTGTATATAGCCTCCACATTGACTCTATACCGGTACACCTGTATATGGCCTCCACATTGACTCTATACCGGTATACCTGTATATAGCCTCCACATTGACTCTATACCGGTATACCTGTATATAGCCTCCACATTGACTCTGTACCGGTACACCTGTATATAGCCTCCACATTGACTCTGTACCGGTACACCTGTATATAGCCTCCACATTGACTCTATACCGGTACACCTGTATATAGCCTCCACATTGACTCTATACCGGTACACCTGTATATAGCCTCCACATTGACTCTATACCGGTACACCTGTATATGGCCTCCACATTGACTCTATACCGGTACACCTGTATATGGCCTACACATTGACTCTATACCGGTATACCTGTATAAAGCCTCCACATTGACTCTATACCGGTACACCTGTATATAGCCTCCACATTGACTCTATACCGGTACACCTGTATATAGCCTCCACATTGACTCTATACCGGTACACCTGTATATGGCCTCCACATTGACTCTATACCGGTACACCTGTATATAGCCTCCACATTGACTCTATACCGGTACACCTGTATATAGCCTCCACATTGACTCTATACCGGTACACCTGTATATAGCCTCCATATTGACTCTGTACCGGTACACCTGTATATAGCCTCTACATTGACTCTGTACCGGTACACCTGTATATAGCCTCCACATTGACTCTATACCGGTACACCTGTATATGGCCTCCACATTGACTCTATACCGGTATACCTGTATATAGCCTCCACATTGACTCTATACCGGTATACCTGTATATAGCCTCCACATTGACTCTGTACCGGTACACCTGTATATAGCCTCCACATTGACTCTGTACCGGTACACCTGTATATAGCCTCCACATTGACTCTATACCGGTACACCTGTATATAGCCTCCACATTGACTCTATACCGGTACACCTGTATATAGCCTCCACATTGACTCTATACCGGTACACCTGTATATGGCCTCCACATTGACTCTATACCGGTACACCTGTATATGGCCTACACATTGACTCTATACCGGTATACCTGTATATAGCCTCCACATTGACTCTATACCGGTACACCTGTATATGGCCTCCACATTGACTCTATACCGGTATACCTGTATATGGCCTCCACATTGACTCTATACCGGTACACTTGTATATAGCCTCCACATTGACTCTGTACCGGTACACCTGTATATAGCCTCCACATTGACTCTATACCGGTATACCTGTATATGGCCTCCACATTGACTCTATACCGGTACACCTGTATATAGCCTCCACATTGACTCTATACCGGTACACCTGTATATAGCCTCCACATTGACTCTATACCGGTACACCTGTATATAGCCTCCACATTGACTCTATACCGGTACACCTGTATATAGCCTCCACATTGACTCTGTACCGGTACACCTGTATATAGCCTCCACATTGACTCTGTACCGGTACACCTGTATATAGCCTCCACATTGACTCTGTACCGGTACACCTGTATATAGCCTCCACATTGACTCTATACCGGTACACCTGTATATGGCCACCACATTGACTCTATACCGGTACACCTGTATATACCCTCCACATTGACTCTATACCGGTACACCTGTATATAGCCTCCACATTGACTCTGTACCGGTACACCTGTATATAGCCTCCACATTTACTTTGTACCGGTACACCTGTATATAGCCTCCATATTGACTCTATACCGGTACACCTGTATATGGCCTCCACATTGACTCTATACCGGTACACCTGTATATAGCCTCCACATTGACTCTATACCGGTACACCTGTATATAGCCTCTACATTGACTCTGTACCGGTACACCTGTATATAGCCTCCACATTGACTCTATACCGGTACACCTGTATATAGCCTCCACATTGACTCTATACCGGTACACCTGTATATAGCCTCCACATTGACTCTGTACCGGTACACCTGTATATAGCCTCCACATTGACTCTATACCGGTACACCTGTATATAGCCTCCACATTGACTCTGTACCGGTGCACCTGTATATAGCCTCCATATTGACTCTATACCGGTACACCTGTATATGGCCTCCACATTGACTCTATACCGGTACACCTGTATATAGCCTCCACATTGACTCTATACCGGTACACCTGTATATAGCCTCCACATTGACTCTATACCGGTATACCTGTATATAGCCTCCACATTGACTCTATACCGGTACATCTGTATATGGCCTCCACATTGACTCTATACCGGTACACTTGTATATAGCCTCCACATTGACTCTATACCGGTACACCTGTATATGGCCTCCACGTTGACTCTATACCGGTACACTTGTATATAGCCTCCACATTGACTCTATACCGGTACACCTGTATATAGCCTCCACATTGACTCTATACCGGTACACCTGTATATAGCCTCCACATTGACTCTGTACCGGTACACCTGTATATAGCCCCCACATTGACTCTGTACCGGTACACCTGTATATAGCCTCCACATTGACTCTATACCGGTACACCTGTATATAGCCTCCACATTGACTCTATACCGGTACACCTGTATATAGCCTCCACATTGACTCTATACCGGTACACCTGTATATGGCCACCACATTGACTCTATACCGGTACACCTGTATATAGCCTCCACATTGACTCTATACCGGTACACCTGTATATAGCCTCCACATTGACTCTGTACCGGTACACCTGTATATAGCCTCCACATTGACTCTATACCGGTACACCTGTATATAGCCTCCACATTTACTTTGTACCGGTACACCTGTATATAGCCTCCATATTGACTCTATACCGGTACACCTGTATATGGCCTCCACATTGACTCTATACCGGTACACCTGTATATAGCCTCCACATTGACTCTATACCGGTACACCTGTATATAGCCTCCACATTGACTCTGTACCGGTGCACCTGTATATAGCCTCCACATTGACTCTGTACCGGTGCACCTGTATATAGCCTCCATATTGACTCTGTACCGGTGCACCTGTATATGGCCTCCACATTGACTCTATACCGGTACACCTGTATATAGCCTCCACATTGACTCTGTACCGGTGCACCTGTATATAGCCTCCATATTGACTCTATACCGGTACACCTGTATATGGCCTCCACATTGACTCTATACCGGTACACCTGTATATAGCCTCCACATTGACTCTATACCGGTACACCTGTATATAGCCTCCACATTGACTCTATACCGGTATACCTGTATATAGCCTCCACATTGACTCTATACCGGTACACCTGTATATAGCCTCCACATTGACTCTATACCGGTACACCTGTATATGGCCTCCACATTGACTCTATACCGGTACACTTGTATATAGCCTCCACATTGACTCTATACCGGTACACCTGTATATGGCCTCCACGTTGACTCTATACCGGTACACTTGTATATAGCCTCCACATTGACTCTATACCGGTACACCTGTATATAGCCTCCACATTGACTCTATACCGGTACACCTGTATATAGCCTCCACATTGACTCTGTACCGGTACACCTGTATATAGCCCCCACATTGACTCTGTACCGGTACACCTGTATATAGCCTCCACATTGACTCTATACCGGTACACCTGTATATAGCCTCCACATTGACTCTATACCGGTACACCTGTATATAGCCTCCACATTGACTCTGTACCGGTACACCTGTATATAGCCTCCACATTGACTCTATACCGGTACACCTGTATATAGCCTCCACATTGACTCTGTACCGGTACACCTGTATATAGCCTCCACATTGACTCTGTACCGGTACACCTGTATATAGCCTCCACATTGACTCTGTACCGGTACACCTGTATATAGCCTCCACATTGACTCTGTACCGGTACACCTGTATATGGCCTCCACATTGACTCTGTACCGGTACACCTGTATATAGCCTCCACATTGACTCTGTACCGGTACACCTGTATATAGCCTCCACATTGACTCTGTACCGGTACACCTGTATATAGCCTCCACATTGACTCTGTACCGGTACACCTGTATATAGCCTCCACATTGACTCTGTACCGGTACACCTGTATATAGCCTCCACATTGACTCTGTACCGGTACACCTGTATATAGCCTCCACATTGACTCTGTACCGGTACACCTGTATATAGCCTCCACATTGACTCTGTACCGGTACACCTGTATATGGCCTCCACATTGACTCTGTACCGGTACACCTGTATATAGCCTCCACATTGACTCTGTACCGGTACACCTGTATATAGCCTCCACATTGACTCTATACCGGTACACCTGTATATAGCCTCCACATTGACTCTATACCGGTACACCTGTATATGGCCTCCACATTGACTCTGTACCGGTACACCTGTATATAGTCTCCACATTGACTCTATACCGGTACACCTGTTTATAGCCTCCACATTGACTCTATACCGGTACACCTGTATATAGCCTCCACATTGACTCTATACCGGTACACCTGTATATGGCCTCCACATTGACTCTATACCGGTACACCTGTATATAGCCTCCACATTGACTCTATACCGGTACACCTGTATATAGCCTCCACATTGACTCTATACCGGTACACCTGTATATAGCCTCCACATTGACTCTATACCGGTACACCTGTATATAGCCTCCACATTGACTCTATACCGGTACACCTGTATATGGCCTCCACATTGACTCTGTACCGGTACACCTGTATATAGCCTCCACATTGACTCTATACCGGTACACCTGTATATAGCCTCCACATTGACTCTATACCGGTACACCTGTATATGGCCTCCACATTGTTATTTTAATGCTGCTCTTTAATTATTGTTTACTTTTATTTCTTCTTTTTTATTTATCTATTTTTTTCTTAACACGTTTCTTAAAACTGCATTGTTGGTTAAGGGCTTGTTAGTAAGCATTGCACTAAGGTCAACACCTGCTGTATTCGGCGCATGTGACATATTAAATGTGATTTGATTTGAATGAGGCGCGGATGTCAAAATCAAATCAAATCAAATTGTAGTTGTCACATACACGTGTTTAGCAGATGTCATCAACCTTTTCATGATATCTGATTTCATTCCAGTGTGCTGCACATGAAAAGGGTAGCAAACTGATCATTAGTGCCGCTGTTTCTGACTCGTGAGATGAATGGCGCCCAGACACAGCCATTATGCCATGAAACACAAGGATGTAATCATCCTCTCCAAACGCTGCAGGATGCTGTTTAATGTTGGCTTTTGGACGAGGATGTCTCTTTCATTTCTAGTGCCTGTGGACAAGTTTTTGAATTTTTTTCACATCAGGGATTCAACACTTTAGATGCTATTTTTCTCATAAATCTGGCCTTCACATGAAGTCAATGTGACAGCTCTTGATCTTTCATAATGGTCCAGTTCTTCATATTAAAGTATATTTGGTATAGTTGATTGCTACGCTTGACTTTCATTAAGATTCAACTCTGCTGTCTGTCTCCACACATGATATCTGCCACGGTGCAATAGAATATGGAAATCATTTTTCATTACTTGATGCCAGTAATCAAGACATGTCTGGCTGTAAAGGGATTTTTGAATCAAAGGGCGAGACATAGGAGCAATAACAAAATTTGATCCAAAATGTTATATTTTGATTGCTTATTTGAAAGTTATTTTTAAGCAAGAAACGGACATACATCATGAATTCTATGTTCCAGGTGTTGTTCTCAGTCATGTCAGTCTGTTACACACTATCTCAAGTTTCCCATTTTTTATTTGGTGAAAATATCAATCTAAGATGCTTTTTTTCTTCTTGCTGTTCTTATTTTCCCTCGATCTCTCCTTAATTGTTGGCTCCTGTTTCTCAGAGAACTGTTTCCCGGGTAGTGTTGTCAGAACACTGTTATTGATCCAATGACCCGAGTCTGAGGGAAAAATGTCCTTCAGCCTTTGGACATTTTCTCTTAAAGTCCTTCCACCTGTCATCAACACGTCTCGCTTTAGTAACAAAGCTTGATTACTTTTCAGTGTGCAATTGCACTGAGATGTGTGGATTGTGAGAATTTCTGTGAAATATGTTTCATGACCTTTATAACTCAGCTGAAATTGACCATTTTTGGTCCCTGACAAAACTTCCCCTTGCACTTAAGTTGTAAGAGGTATGAACATGGCAGTTTTCTCTATTTTAGTTACTTCAAAGCCAGAATTCGGATAATAAATTAGTCTGCTTTCAATCCCCTTGCCTATGCTATTTAATAGGGACTTTATAATGGGTTTGTAAACGGCTTGTACATAAACTATATGACCAAAAGTATGTGGACACCTGCTCGTCAAACATCTCATTCCAAAATCATGGGCATTAATATGTAGTTGGTCCCCCCTTTGCTGCTATAACAGCCTCTACTCTTCTGGGAATGATATCCACTAAATGTTGGAACATTGCTGTGGAGACTTGCTTCCATTCCACAAGAGCATTAGTGAGGTCAGGCACTGATGTTGGGCAATTAGGCCTGGCTCGCTGTCGGCGTTCCAATTCATCCCAATGGGGTTCGATGGGGTTGAGGTCAGGGCTCTGTGCAGGCCAGTCAAGTTCTTCCACACCGATCTCGACAAAACATTGCTGTATGAATCTCGCTTTGTGCACGGGGGCAGTGTCATGCTGAAACAGAAAAGGACCTTCCCCAAACTGTTGCCACAAAGTTGGAAGTACAGAATAGTGTAGAATGTCATTGTTCTGCACGCTTTTTGTTGAGTTTGTTTGTATAAATATTGGTTGTTTATATTTCATATAGCTATCAAATGTTTTTCAACACCTTTCACAACCAAGAAACTGTTTCTCCGCTGTTATTATGTCCAAGTCTCAATGTATACTTTGTATGGCTAGACACAAGCAAAATATTTGGTAAAACTATGGTGTTTTTTCACTATATGAGAACAATGTTATTTCCATAAGGACATGACTAACACAACGATAGTTTCTAATTTTGGTGTTGAAAATAATCATAATAGTTTTTTTGCTATCTAGAAGATAAGTGTCCTCATGATAAGTGTTGTTTCATTTTTGGTATTCATAGTATAGATCTTTTTCTTAAATGTAGGAGATGATGAATAGAGCTTTATAATTACAAAAACACTTTTGTATTATGCTGCCTGCCATTTAGAGGAACAAAGCAGAGGTATGGACAGCATCACGCCTCTGTGAAGCTCTGTTTTATTTCACATTAACCTTTGGAGACTATACTGAAAAAAACATACAAAGTTACCTTGGTGAACAAATTGTACAAAACTCCCATATAAACCATCTCAATTGAGTTTAATTGACTCAGCTTAAGAAGGCAATGCCAACAACAACACAATGTAATATTTCAAATAACACATGTGTGTCTCAATTTACGATTCTGCCTCTCTTTCCCCATTTTAAATATCCTTGTCTATCAGTGTTGCTACTGTATCTATGCACTGTGTTGATGATAATGTATCTCTCTGACTTTGTTCCCTTACCTCTCTCGCTGTCTGTGGTTTCCTTAACCAGCCTGTCTCTCAGATGTGTTGGTGTGTCCTCTGCGGCCCGTTGAGCGTTTCCGAGACTTGCATCCTGATGAGGTGGCTGACCTCTTCACCACTACCCAGAGAGTGGCTGACCTGGTGGAGAAACACTTCCAGGCTTCCTCCCTCACCATCGCCATACAGGTAATACTGTACACACTACCGTCACCGTTGGTATCCAGCATTACAACATAGGGATGAATACTAATTCCAAATCTACATCCCTTTGTTTATGTATCTTCCATTGCTCATTTCTGGTCCATATCAGACAGAAGAAAGTGTTCATTACTATTCAAGCTAAAAATTATTTTGAATAATGAATTATTGTGGGCCATATATGTACATTATATGCTGTGGGTTAGAGAGAGCGAGAGAGAGGAGTAATGTGTGAATGACCAAGTGAACAATTGTGTGAGTCACCATCTGAGTCAGTGAAAGAAAGTAAAACAACACAACCACAGAGGCTTAGAGAGAACAGGATTATCAGTCTCTCACTCATTCAGCCTGTAGATCTGCATTGGAATAAGAGGCATAACTTAGGAAAGTTGCACCGAGAGCCAACAGAAGATCCCCACCTGCTGGAACAATACAATAACAGGTTCTCATTGGACTTCCAGGCAGGGTTTGACAGCCAGGCAGCCTATCACTTCACAGGCTTTGTCATTCTGCATAACTTTTGATATATGCAGTATATGCTAATGTTCAAATGTCACCAAGCTTGCTTGGCAGCCCGACGCAAAAAATAATTTCATGTGTTTGAAAAAAGCAGGGAATAATGTTTATGGGGATATCATTTTCTTAGACTTGAGGGGTATAGAGAAGTGATGGTGTGAGATTAGTTGTGACAGCTCGGAGGTTAGAGTCATAAAACTGAGGCACTGTATCAAGCAACACTCTCTGCAGAAGGGTTGCTGTTCTCTGCATTGAGCGCCACACGACAAACAAAATCACACAACACAAACCTGAGAAAGAAGATGTGAAAATTCATTACTTCATAGACTTGCATAAATATTACATCATAATGCACACTTTGTCACCAAATACATTTTTGTCATACAGATGTTCCTTTGAGGTCTCTTAATGCTTTAGATATTTCTGTCCTCAATTCCTGATCCCTATATTGGAAAATGCCTTAGAGGTATGCAGTCTATATTGTGCTTTAACTTAAATCTATTGAACCAGTCAACTTGTCAAAAATAAACCATTTCCAAACACAGCTGTCATGTGACAGAGAGAGACTAAAGCGAGAATACAGCTCAATGCCGAAGGACAGAAAGAAGACAAAAGAAACAAATGAAAAACTTTGAGATTCACGTGGCGATGGGGAGGTGCCGCCACGATTCATCTGAAATTAAAATCCTGTTGAATTATTAACGTAGGCATTTCTGAATTCTCTACCGTTCCTAATGATCTCGTTCTGTTCCCACCAGGATGGCCCTGAAGCCGGACAAACTGTGAAGGTGAGGACTTAATAATGCACTCGCTTTAAATTTAACATGAGGCCTCTGCAACAGTTATATGCTATTAAATAATAATTGTATTTCATTTGCAGGTCCCAAACTCTTGGCATATGTAAATTATTCAGTGTTCTATTTTAAAATGCGTTGTCTATATTCTTTTGGTGGAAGATGGAATGACATGCACTGAGACTCAGGGGCTATGGGGGCTGCCACTCTAAAGGGGGTGAATGGTGTCAGGGGATCCCACCCTTGCCTCCAGCACTGACAGTAGTTTAGACCTGGCTCTGCCTGACAAAAACTTTCTTCCCTCACTCTTCCTACTCTTTATGTCTGTAGTGAGATATAATAATATATGCCATTTAGCATACATTTTTACGTTGTTGGTCACTTTGAGATTACTTCTGTTATTGTTTTGGTTTTTATTTGCTTGTTGGGCAATGAGGCGGCAGGTAGCCTAGTGGTTAGACCATTGGGCCAGTAACCGAAAAGTTGCTGGATCGAATCTCCGTGCTGACAATGTAAAAATCTGTTGTTCTGCCCCTGAATAAGGCAGTTAACCCACTGTTCCTCGGTAGGCCGTCATTGTAAATAAGAAGTTGTTCTTAACTGACTTGCCTAGTTACATAAAGGTTAAAATCATAGTCCTGAGGTTTATAATCTGTTATGATAATATCTCATATCTCAAACATTTAAAAGTTATAGACTATGAATGCACAATGCAACAGTCTACAGTGTATTTGTTCAGAGACAAACTGTATTTGAACAAGTTTTTACCCTCTTCTTTTTATGCATATCACCTTAGTGCATAATACTGTTATTCCCAAAACCCACACACTCATTTCATATTGCATATAGAACACAAGCTTAATTATACATTTATGGAAGTTGCCATGAGAGCAGTCTTTAGCCTGAACTGAGGAGGAATATTGAAATGTTAATGGTGTAATTTGAGCTGAGGACATTAAGGCAATGGATGTGTGGACATGTTTTAATCATAGAGATGAAAAGTCAGTATTTGCAGAATATATGAAGAATACTGAAATATACTTAAATATAGCTCATGTTATGTATTTGAAAAAAACACAAGGGTGTAAGAATACACAAGGGTGTAAGGAGTTGCTTTATGTGCATTGATTTGAAATTCCATACCTACTACCCCCATCATTTGCACCCCCTTTCATTTATTTTATATACTTTGAAATTGCATTATTTGAAACAATGGTTATGGTACTATTAGAAAGAAAGTATAATTTAAAGAAAGAAAGTAAATAATTTAGATAATTTATAGTGTAATTACCATTTGTGACCGACCGCCTCAATTCGGGCTTATGTAGAGCTATAAAATTGTATATCATTGCGGTTGAGGAACAATGGGAAAGTAATTCTGCTTTGAATGTTGATAGACTTTTAACCCCACTTTTGAGAAAATGGTCCTTTGATGTTTTGGCACACCTACTGGAGAGCTCTTCTTTGTCTACACGTATTCAGCATTGTTCACACCCTCTTAGGCCTTAGCCCCACCCATTTATTTAACGATTCACATGATGAGGCCATGTGCTAAACAGAGTAAGTAAGGTAGTGTAGTAAACAATCAAAGATTTCAAGACTAAAAGTGGTGAAAGTAGTAGCCTACAATAAGGAAAAACTCCAGGTAAAAATACACTTTATCTAGTCCTTGGCCTATATCCTAATCTGACTTTGGTGCAGGTCTGTAACGGCTGGTGCTCTCCTCATCCTCGGATGAGGTGAGGAGAGAAGGATCTTCAGACCAAAACGCAGCATTTGGGAAATAAGCCATCTTTATTATAAATACGATGGCAACACGAAACGAAACAAAACACTTTCAAAACTACAAAACAAGAAAACGACGTTGACGAAACCTGAACATAAACTTACATAACTAAACATAAACTCACGTACAGGAAACAGACGACATCGAAACGAAACGAAACAAACAAACGCTACAGTCCCGTGTGGCACGAACATACATACTGACACAGGAGACAATCACCCACAACGAACACTGTGACAACGCCTACCTAAATATGACTCTTAATTAGAGGAACGCCAAACACCTGCCTCTAATTAAGAGCCATACCAGGTAACCCAAAACCAACACAGAAACAGAAAACATAGAATGCCCACCCAACCTCACGTCCTGACCAACTAACACACATAACAACTAACATAAATAGGTCAGGAACGTGACAAGGTCATTATGTTCTTCACATTACCGTCCTTTGTAATCACACACTACATCAAATAGTATTGATATTGCCACTATTCAAACACAAGTAACCATTTCACAGTACCGTTTACAACTGTATCCTGTGCATGTGACAAATTGTATTTGTCACATGCACAGGATACAGTTGTAAACGGTACTGTGAAATGGTTACTTGTGTTTGAATAGTGGCAATATCAAAAATAGAAAGTGTCTAGATAAAAATATTTTATAAATATTTTATAATTCTTAGATAATGCTAAACAAACACTAGGAGTGAGCCTCGTGGTCGGACAAAACAAGTATCGTTATGGATATGGGCAATTTTCTGGATACGATTATGTTCAGAGTATTTTTTTTAAATATCTGGGATAAGAAGAACGTTTTTTTTCAGGTGCCAGCAAGTATGTTTCTCATGTGTCAGTCACAGAGTTTCTAAACCATACTGTACTGTGTTTGAGTCAGTCATGTGCATGTTCTAAATAACTCAACTGGCTAGTTTGCCTGTCTGTAAAGAAAAGGGTGGGCTGTACGTTGATCCTGTTGCTCTGATTGGATAGAGTGAAACTATATTTCTCTGGCCACTCGCTTCATAATTTCACCCTATCACTTTTCCTCGCATGTTTTCGGTCTGTTCATTTAGATTTCTGCTGCCTGCTACTATGATACATCACAAGGCGAGGACGTTTGCTTTCAATGTGCATAATATCTAACAAGTGAGGCTAGGGAAAAAATATGAAATTAATGCGCATTCTGACTGAGTGATTGCAAACTTGACTACCCGCTGCATATTGAGGACACACAGACAGACACACACACACCCCTCCGCGCTCTGCTTCTAATCTGCAGCTTTTTTTCAGCGAGAACATGCAGGGAGGTATTTTGCCAACCTCTATTTAGGCTATTAAAACACTTCAGTTTTTCCGATCACGAGTGTCATCCAATCCGACTGTCAACTGTCAATTTACGGATACGATTACGAATACGAGTATGGCCATGTCGGCACACCCCTACCAGACACACTTGTCTAAATTGATGGGTCATGTGAAAGAAATGCTATAATCACCCACAGTCACATCTAGCTATTGTCTAGACATATACAGTACCAGTCAAAAGTTTGGACACACCTACTCATTCTAGGGTTTTCTTTATTTGTACTATTTTATACATTGTAGAATAATAGTGAAGACATCAAAACAATTATATAACACATATGGAATTATGTAGTAACCAAAAAAGTGTTAAACTAATCAAAATATATTTTATATGCATTTTTTGTTGTTGTTGATCAAATAAAATAATTCTAAGTTCAAATGCCTCTCCTGTGAAGTAGTGACATGCAACATATGCCTAGATTCATGAAATGGGTAAAGTAAATACCAGGCCATTTCTCTACCGTGAAATAAAGTGCCACTGAGATGTGAAAAAGTCACGAATCCTCAGACGTAATCATCATCGGAACCACAGCACATTCCCAACCTGCTCTGGTGGCTTCTGCACGCTAAAGATTTGAATGGGCATCCAAAGAATTTGCCTGAGAACAAAGGTACTTATTTGAAGAGGTCTTTGAATAAGTGCTACATCCTCTTCAAATGGCACCCGGTCCCCCAGATAATGCCTCCTCCATTGAAATGTTTAATCACCTAAGAAACGCATTTAAAGTCGAAAGCCTTTTCATTCTTCTCACAGAGGAGGAGAGACAGCCTCAAACATATAAATGTATGCTGTTATTTACTTTAAGAGGCCAGTAGTGGTTTTGATTTATCTGTTTAGTATTCTGTATGGGCTGTCTAGGCGTGTGTGGAACAAGCAGGTCATTGAGGTTTGTTATCTCTCTTTATATTCTCGTCACATCACATCATATATAGGCTCAATGAGGCATTACGGCTCGTAGGATGTCTTATCTAAATAGGGAGTTTTGTCTTGGATAATGTTCATTTCATGTGAACCTGAGAAATGTCAGACAGGCGCTTAGTGGCCCCTCTCAGGTGGGGTGACTTTAGAAGGGTGGTGGGGGGGTCCCTCTGTCATAGTGTATTTGGTGTGTCTTTTAAAAGTAAAGGTTAGCTTTCAGAACCGCTCGGACCACTCTTCAACAGTAGGTGAGCCCACGCCTCCCTCCATGTCTGATTGAATGGAGGGACTCATATTGACTGAGTATCTTGGGCGGCAGGTAGCCTAGTGGTTAGAGTGCTGGACTAGTAACCGGAAGGTTGCAAGATCGAATCCCTGAGCTGACAAGGTAAAAATCTGTCGTTCTGCACCTGAACAGGCAGTTGACCCACTGTTCCTAGGCCGTCATTGAAAATAAGAATTTGTTCTTAACTGGCTTGCCTAGTTAAATAACAACAACAACAAAAATTATACACCATCACATGTTATTGCCCTGAAATATCAATTAACCTTAACCTGTCTAGGATGAGGGTGCCGCTAGCGGCACTCCCCCCCCACCCCCACTGAAAAGGCAGAGCCGCGAAATTCAAAAAAAATATTTTTTTTAAATATTTAACTTTCACACATTAAAGTCCAATACAGCTAATGAAAGACACAGATCTTGTGAATCCAGCCAACATGTCCGATTTTTTAAATGTTTTACAGGGAAGACACAATATGTAAAGATGTAAATCTATTACCTAAAAACACATTAGCATAATCCACCATCTTTTATTTGTCCACCAACACCAGTAGCTATCACCAATTCGGCTAAACTAAGATATTTATAGCCCCTAACCAAGAAAAAAACTCATCAGATGACAGTCTGATAACATATTTATGGTATGGGATAGGTTTTGTTAGAAAAATGTGCATATTTCAGGTAGATGGCATAGGTTACAATTGCACCCACCGTCACAAATGGACTAGAATAACTACATAGAGCAACGTGTTTACCTACTTACTAATCATCAAACATTTCGTAAAAATACACAGCATACACTAATCGAAAGACACAGATCCTGTGAATACAGACAATATTTCAGATTTTCTAAGTGTCTTACAGCGAAAACACAATAAATCGTTATATTAGCATAGCACATAGCACATAGCAGCCCAGCATTGATTCTAGCCAAAGTGAGCGATAACGTCAACATCGCCAAAATATATAAATTTTTTCACTAACCTTCTCAGAATTCTTCAGATGACACTCCTGTAACATCATATTACACAATCCATATAGAGTTTGATCGAAAATGTGCATATTTAGCCACCAAAATCATGGTTAGACAATGTGAAATGTAGCCCAGCTGGTGAGAAAATGTCCGTGCGCCATATTAGACAGTGATCTACTCTTATACATAAATACTCATAAACGTGACAAAAAAATATAGGGTGGACAGGGATTGATAGACAATTTAATTCTTAATACAATCGCGGAATTACATTTTTTAAATTATCCTTACTTTTCAATACAGTTTGCGCCAAGCGAAGCTACGTCAAAAAACATGGCGTCCTAAGCCACTAACATTTTTCGACAGAAACACGATTTATCATAATAAAAATGTCCTACTTTGAGCTGTTCTTCCATCAGTATCTTGGGCAAAGGATCCTTTCTTGGGTCTAATCGTCTTTTGGTGGAAAGCTGTCCTCTTGCCATGTGGAAATGCCAACTGCGTTCGGGATGAACTGGAAGCGTGCCCAGCGATTCACAGCGTTTCAGAAATAAATGTCCCAAAATCGCACTAAACGGATATAAATTGCTATAAAACGCTTTAAATTAACTACCTTATGATGTTTTTAACTCCTATAACGAGTAGAAACATGACCAGAGTAATATTACTCCCTCCACTAATGCTTGGAACAAGTGCGGGTCGATGTCCTCCAGGCGCATGACGCAGCAAGAAAAGAGTGACTAGCCTCAGGGTTTTTTAATTTGTAGTGCCTGTGAACGCGCAATCGACCCCATTCAAATCGTCATCACGTAAAGGCATCCAGGGGAAGACGTAAGCAGTGTCCGTATACTCATAGCAATAACTGTGGCCTTTTAACTGACTCCAGATCAGGGGCCAACATTTCTGAAATCTGACTCCATGTCAGGGAAATTGCTGTAGAATGGGTTCTGTTCCACTTAGAGACAAAATTTCAACTCCTATAGAAACTATAGACTGTTTTCTATCCAATAATAATAATAATATGCATATTGTACGATCAAGAATTTTGTGGGAAGCCGTTTCAAAAATTACACGATTAGCATAAATAGTGACAACAGCGCCCCCAGCCTCAACAGGTTAAAACTTGTCCAAACTACTCTGTTTTGTTGTAATCCAACTCGGACAGAAAGCATATCTTCTCTATGACTCAGAAGGTCTTCACCCAGTAAGAGACAACCTCCTTTATCACTACTTCTAAAATACTGTTTTCTTTTGTAATTTCCGCTCACAATTAACGCTTACTTCCAATTCAAGTAATTACCTTTAGAAAGCTAAATAGAGCACTAGAATTCCCTGTTGCAGGATAATTACTGTATTTCAGGTTTAAAAAGGCTTCTGAAGCTTGTCATTTCCACTTTGAAATTTCAGACTTGATTTTCCCTTATGAAAAATGTTGCAACTCCTAAAAACATGTCCATGAATTATAATCAACATAATAATTCACAATTCCTGTTGCTGCAGGATTAATTTCCTGTTGTAGCAAACTGGCTCAAATTAAGATTCTACATCTGTAATAGATGGTTCTGGAGGCTGATGTTTTCCTTTCTTTCTTGTTGTTGTTGGCGCTGTTAATGTTGTTTTTACCCCTGCCTTGTCTTCTTCATGCTCATTAGCCTCACGCTGCACGCTAGAAACATCTGTCCTCCCCAGCCCAACCCTACACCAGTCTATCTGCTAATGGGACTGCTGAACACACAGCATCACCTCACCAACAACACTCCACATAACCTACTCTACCTTCTGCTTAAAGGATGGCCTTTCTTACTTGTCCTGTTCTCTTTCTCTGATTTGAATAACAATGACATGAGATGTCTGTTCTTGGGCGCAAGGGGCCTGAGTTTTGCTGTTTTGGGTGTTTTTTTTAACAGGACACGTCAGGGTTTCAAATGTGCTGCTGGCCAACTGCCTTTTAGCCTGACCAGTTTCTAAATCTACATTAAAATACTCTGCATGAATAATAAATTAATGCAAAGTCCTGCAGTCAGGCCATTTTGTAGCCAGATTTGATCTGATCTAGAGAATGCCCCCAAAACCCGACTAGTGTGTGGAGAGAAGATGGCAGTCATACTACCCCCCATAGAAACAAAGCTTTGCCATCCGTTTTTCACAAAAACAATTTTTCATCCAGTGATTGTTTGAGATGAAATTGTTTTTGTCTGTAAATACAAACAAGGTCAAATAGCAATGTATTTATTTCCTATCTTCAATTAGATTCAAACCTAAGGGAAGGTTGGCTTTTGGATTATCATAAAATCGCCTGCATCAAATATTCTCTCATTTGCAGTGAGTGCCATCACTGGGAAACACAACAGGGAAGCTCTCAGCCATGAACCAAAGGCAGTAATAAAGAGAAGTTGTTCTATCACTGTTCCTTAACCCACTGAAATAATCTACATATTTTATCCAGTAATTTTGAACATGCAGTAAATCTGAATTAGAGGCCTGCCTGGTCCCTTTATGAGAAAAATATTATCTGGTGCACCAAGCACACTGGCTACAGTGCTGCCCCACCTCCATTTATCAACTGGAATATTGCAATCATGTGCTCTCGCGCTGGCAATAAAAAATGACTCTTTGATTGAATAAGAGAGAGGCAGTCTATGGAGGCAAATGCACTTTTATAAACTCTGTGCCTGGAGTCTCACAAAGACAGAAGACAAATCCTTTTATTAGAATGATGAAATTTAGTTTATTTTCATCTTGTGGAAAATGTAGGGGTGATTATAGTTATTCATCATGTGGACGGCTCTGTTTGGAACATGTTTGTTGCTGTGTGTGTTCACAGAGAAGGGCCATGATATCTACATTGCTGTATGAAAACAAAGGAGAATGTGCTTAAACAGAAATATTAACAGTAAAACCAGTGAAACCGGGTTGTGTGCTGGTTTGATGGCACAGTCATTGTTTATTTAAGAGCCAGATGAACCAGAGAGGTTGATTCCTGTTATTTGATTGACAGTTGCAGAGGTCCTGTTTTTGCTAAATGGATATATTCCTATCAGTCATTTGCAGTGTGTACTGGCAGCACTCTCACTGTTTGTGATGATGTGTATTGGGGAGGGGGCATGCTGATGAGATAACCTAAGGGCTTGACCGAAGACCTAGCCAACTTCAAAACAGATCACTGCCTCATGGTTCTGGGTTAATTAGGGCTTCAGGTGACCCTAGAATGGCAGAGTAGGCTATTTGTCACCGCCACAAATGGCTGATTGCAACTGCTTAACAATGCAGTAGGTGTTGAATACCTTTCAACACACCCACAATGAATGTTAGTATGGTATACCTCACAAAGTAGGATCTCACTCTAAAGCAGGGATGTGCAACTTTGATAGGAGTGCGGGCCACAAAAGAAATCTGAACTCATCATGAGGGGTCTCAGTGTCTAGCGGGTCTGTGTACCCGCATCTATAACAACACATGCAGTCAGAGCTGGCCCTAGCCTTTTGGGGGCCCTAAGCGATTAAAAAAATATATTTTGCCATGTGTTGGAGACAGGTCTCTAAAGTGGCATATATGTGCAAAGAATATTAATAAATACAAATCATTTGTTTTATTTTTCTATTAATTGTTGTAATGATAAGGCTTCGCTATAATGTAAATGTAAAACGTCTATCCCTCTGTTTCTCGAAAACAGATTAATTAGCATCATGCTATCGCAATTTATGCAGCGAAAACTTCTTGTTTCCACCCCAAACAGTTCAAAAGATCTGACCCATATTACCAGCGCAATGTTTCCTTCTTCCGGTCTTGGATTGGGGGGGGGGGGGGGGGGGGGGGGGGGCATTTTACAATCATAAACCATGTCGCGGGCCGTTCTAAAACTATTCATGGGTAGTGAACCATTTGTTTTACACCTTGTTCAGTCATGTTTGTTACCTCATTAGCTAGCTAGCTGTCAACCTGATAACTTTACCAGCATATCCGAACATTTGGGGGCAGAGAAGAAAGGAAAAAGGGATAGCTTCTTAAAGAGATCTATGATTTGCCACATCTTCAATTTAAGCGTACTAGAGAGCGTGGAGGCCTGGAGGGAAACTAAAGTAATTCCGCTACCCAAAAATAGTAAAGAGCTCTTTACTGGCTCAAATAGCCGACCAATCAGCGTGTTCTCAACCCTTAGTAAACTTCTGGAAAAAATTGTGTTTGACCAGATACAATGCTATTTTACAGTAAACAAATTCACAAAAGAATTTCAGCATGCTTATAGGGAAGGACACTCAACAAGCACAGCACTTACACAAATGACTGATGATTGGCTGAGAGAAATTGATGATACAATTATTGTGGGGGCTGTCTTGTTAGACTTCAGTGCAGCTTTTTACATTATTGATCATAGTCTGCTGCTGGAAAACGTATGTGTTATGGCTTTACACACCCTGCTATAATGTGGATAAAGAGTTACTTGTTTAACAGAACACAGAGGGTGTTCTAGCCTATCAAATATAATCCAGTTAGAATCAGGAATTCCCCAGGGTAGCTGTTTAGGCCCCTTGCCTTTTTTAAATTTTTACTAACGACATGCCACTGACTTTGAGTAAAGCCAGAGTTTATATGTATTTGGATGACTTAACACTATACACGTCAGCTACTACAGCGACTGAAATGACTGTAACACTCAACAAAGAGCTGCAGTTTGTTTCAGAGTGGGTAGCAAGGAATAAGTTAGCCCTAAATATTTCTAAAACTAAAAGCATTGTATTTGGAACAAAACACTCACTAAACCCTAAACAAACTAAAACTTGTAATAAATAATGTGGAAATTGAGCAAGTTGAGGTGACTAAACTGCTTGGAGTAACACTAGATTGTAAACTGTCATGATCAAGACAAATGAATGCAGTAGTAGCTAAGATGGGGAGAAGTCTGTCTATAATTAAGCGAGGCTCTGCCTTCTTAATAACAACGCTATCACAAGGCAGGTCCTAGTTTTGTCACACCTTGACTACTGTTCAATCGTGTGTTCACGTGCCACAAAAAAGGACTTAAGAAAATTGCAATTGGCTCAGAACAGTGCAGCACATGTTGAATGCACCGAGCTGTCTGTCTAAACTACTGGCACACAGCTTGGACACCCATGCATACCTCACAAGACATGCAACAAGAGGTCTCTTCACAGTCCCCAAGTCCAGAACAGACTATGGGAGTGGCACAGTACTACATAGAGCCATGACTACATGGAACTCTTTTCCACATCAAGTAGCTGACGCAAGCAGTAAAATTAGATTTAAAAAACAGATAAAAAAACACCTTATGTAACAGCGGGGACTGTGAAGCAACACAAACATTGGCACACACACACACACACACACACACACACACACACACACACACACACACACACACACACACACGCACTATACATACACATGGATTTAGTACTGTAGATATGTGGTAGTGGTGGAATAGGGGCATGAGGGCACACAGTGTGTTGTGAAATCTGTGAATGTATTTTAATGTTTTAAAATGGTATAAACTGCCTTAATTTTGCTGTACCCCAGGAATAGTAGCTGGGGATCCATGGGGATCCATAGTAAATACAAATACAAATGATCATAGCAATGGATGAATGACAGATTCATGTGGTCATCACAAACTTGATGCTCTTAACTTCTTCGGGATCGGTGTCCTTTCCACTGGACGGTTGAGCTGAGGTTGTAAGTAACAAGAACATTTCCCTGGACATAGACATATCTGATATTGGCAGAAAGCTTCAATTCGTGTTAATCTTACTGCACTGTCCAATTTACAGTAGCTATTACAGTGAAAGAATACCATGCTATTGTTTGAGGAGAGTGCCCAATTTTGAAAAGACAGTGTACAGTTTTCTATGTAATGCATCTCAATAGGAAAATAGTGCTTTTACATCATGTAGAAACCTAATATTCCACAAATTACTTTTTAATTTTAATGACCGGTATTTGTATCAACATTTAAGCTTTTTATAACATATTAGTTTCCAGGGCACAACGTGCTTCAGAAGTAGCTAGAATTCATTTTATGTTGTTCTCCTGACTTTTTAAATATTGGAGCATCAGTGCTAACAATGAGCTACCAATGAAAATTGTTAATTTAAAGCCCTGGTGTAGAGAACATGTTTCAGTTTTAAATTCTGCACATTTTGCCATGAGGCGGAGAGAAAAATGTGCAGTTTTACAGCAAATGTATTACAATTCTACACATATTGCCATAGGGTGGAGAGAAATGTTTTTAATATGATATCTAAGTGAGAGTGACTAACGAAATCAATGGTGGGGTCCCGGTCAGTAATTCGACCATGATTAAAAATACCTGATATTTACAGTGTGACATACTTTAAGACAGCAATTTTTTTGTAGTAGTAAAATACAGTGACTAACCCTCATGCTAGCAGTCACAACACATCACATTCAGGGTGAACCATAGGCAAACACACCACCTTTTAAGCAGGGCTCCGAGCAGAGGCATGACAATGGACTTTGCAAACATAATGGGTTATTCCAATGTTAGCATTAGACTCATTAATCTTCATGGTGGCACGTTTTAGTTTGTTTGAGCCCTTTATAGAGAGAGAAATTGAGAGCATATGCATTGAAACGGTGTTGAATGCAAAGCAATGGGTACCCATCAAACAAAGCAAGATGAATCTTCCTGTAAATTGCTGGCTGTTGTTTTTTTTAGCGAGAGGTGGTTTGGCGGTGGAAGCAAAGAATGGTGGGACAGATCTTCCTCTAATTAGTAGCTCCTGCTCGGAGCAACGGTGGCTCCTGCACCCCCTGCCTTAATGGGAACACAGATGTTTGTGACAAAATACATTTGTTAGCCTGTCTGACTAGATTTCACCTAAACAAAAAAATGCTCTTTAGCTATTTGCACTTTTATCTATGCAGTCAGAAACTAATTAAAAGACATATGTTTTATTATGTTTGGAGAAACTTTACATACCTCTTAGAACGTAGCACAGACAAACAAAAATACAGCTCTGTATGAAGGATGTTCTAAATGAGTAGGCCTGTGCTGTGTGAGTTCTTTGAAACAGGGTATGGTGACCAAGTATGGATGGAAAATAAAGCATAAGGAAGTATCCACAGACTGATGAGGGGACGTTGGAGGGGATGACATTGAACTTTGACCCCCAGTATCTGCATGCGTCTAATCAGGGAGCCAATGAGACAAAACAGATATACTGTAAGTGGGACTCTGACTGCTGCCAAGGACACGTATATAATCGCCCCAGTCTTGATGGAAAACAACTAAGATCAAATTGTTTTCTATTAGCTTTATTAAGATAGATATAGTCCTATATCAGTTGGGGTGTAAGGAAATAGTGGTACCACTTAGTGTGTGCTTTGCTTTGTTCCCGCATTAATACACTTTCAAATTGTGATATTGTAGAGTCCCCAACTCCCCCATTTCAGAGCACTAACAGCCATTTAGTGACACTGCTGCTGCAAATCTAATCCAGGAAGTCAGACTTCCACTACCTTGCATGTTCTAATTCCTTTACCAGTGTGAATCCCAGTCAAGGCCAGGCATAACAGCTGCCATATCTTATGAGGGGAGACGTATTGAGCCCACGCAGAGTGGCCCCTTGCTGTGCATGTGGGCATCAAACTGTCTGAAACTCACCCCACACATTCTGCAGTGTCAGTCAGGGTCTATGATCTCCCATCCCACCCTTCACATTGCTGGCATGCCAGCTTTTACACACTCCCTGTCTGCCGGCCTCTGCCTCCCTCACTCAGCACCGTTTAAAATGTATTGAACACCGCTGCCGCCGACTTCCTTCAAACTTTACCTCAAGGTAGGCAGATTTAATAATGCAGACATTATGCAAATCGACTCATTAAATAGAAAATGTGTGGCAACAAAGCAGAGGCCTCGAAACATGTTATCTTGTTTGTAGCATTTATAAACACTTATTGACACAGCCTGTGCTGTTTATCATAGCAGAGTAATGATAATTGAATAAAAGCTGGCAATTTGGTTATTATGCATTTCCCGTCAAGATAGAACTGCCAAAGGGGGAGGAGTTGCAATCTACTGCAGAGATAGCCTGCAAAGTTCTGTCATACTTTCCAGGTCTTATACCCAAACAGTTTGAACTTCTAATTTTAGAAATGAACCTCTCCAGAAATAAGTCTCTCACTGTTGCCGCCTGCTATCGACCCCCCTTCGCTCCCAGCTGTGCCCTGGACACCATTTGTGAATTGATCGCCCCCCATCTAGCTTCAGAGTTTGTTCTGTTAGGTGACCTAAACTGGGATATGCTTAACACACCGGCAGTCCTACAATCTAAGCTAGATACCCTCAATCTCACACAAATCAACCCACCAGGTACAACCCTAAATCCGTAAACATGGGCACCCTCATAGACATTATCCTGACCAACTTGCCCTCCAAATACAGCTCCTGTGTTTTCAATCAGGATCTCAGCGATCACTGCCTCATTGCCTGTATCCGCTATGGGTCCGCAGTCAAACGACCACCCCTCATCACTGTCAAGCGCTCCCTAAAACACTTCTACGAGCAGGCCTTTCTAATCGACCTGGCCCGGGTATCCTGGAAGGATATTGACCTCATCCCGTCAGTCAAGGATGCCTGGTCATTCTTTAAAAGTAATTTCCTCACCATCTTAGATAAACATGCCCCGTTCAAAAAATGCAGAACTAAGAACAGATATAGCCTTGGTTCACTCCAGACCTGACTGCCCTTGACCAGCACAAAAACATCCTGTGCCGGACTGCAATAGCATCGAATAGTCCCCGCGGTATGCAACTGTTCAAGGAAGTCAAGAACCAATACACGCAGTCAGTCAGGAAACATACCTTTTTCAAGCAGAAATTCGCATCCTGTAGCTCTGTCTAGTGTTTTGGGACACTGTAAAGTCCATGGAGAACAAGAGCACCTCCTCCCAGCTGCCCACTGCACTGAGGCTAGGTAACACGGTCACCACTGATAAATCCATGATAATCGAACATTTCAATAAGCATTTCTCAATGGCTGGCCATGCCTTCCTCCTGGCTACTCCAACCCCGGCCAACAGCTCCGCCCCCCCCCCCCCCGCAGATACTCGCCCAAGCCTCCCCAGCTTCTCCTTCACCCAAATACAGACAGCAGATGTTCTGAAAGAGGTGCAAAACCTGGACCCGTACAAATCAGCTGGGCTAGACAATCTGGACCCTCTCCGCCATTTTTGCAACCCCTATTACCAGCCTGTTCAACCTCTCTTTCGTATTGTCCGAGATCCCTAAGGATTGGAAAGCTGCCGCGGCCATCCCCCTCTTCAAAGGGGGTGTCACCCTAGACCCAAACTGTTACAGACCTATATCCATCCTGCCCTACCTATCTAAAGTCTTCGAAAGCCAAGTTAATAAACAGATCACTGACCATTTCGAATCCCACCGTGCCTTCTCCGCTGTGCAATCCGGCTTCTGAGCCGGTCACGGGTGCACCTCAGCGACGCTCAAGGTACAAAATGATATCATAACCACCATCATTTAAAGACAGTACTGTGCAGCTGTCTTCATCAACCTGGCCAAGGCTTTCGACTCTGTCAATCACCATATTCTTATCGGCAGACTCAATAGCCTTGGTTTTTCTAATGACTGCCTCGCCTGGTTCACCAACTACTTTGCAGACAGAGTTCAGTGTGTCAAATCGGAGGGCATGTTGTCCGGACCTCTGGCAGTCTCAATGGGGGTACCACAGGGTTCAATTCTCAGGCCGACTCTTTTCTCTGTATATATCAATGATATCGCTCTTGCTGCGGGAGATTCCCTGATCCACCTCTACACAGACAACACCATTCTGTATACCTCTGGCCCTTCCTTGGACACTGTCTTAACTAACCTCCAAACGAGCTTCAATGCCATACAACACTCCTTCCGTGGCCTCCAACTGCTCTTAAATGCTAGTAAAACCAAATGCATGCTTTTCAACCGTTCGCTGCCCGCACCCGCCCGCCCGACTAGCATCACCACCCTGGACGGTTCCGACCTAGAATATGTGGACAACTATAAATACCTAGGTGGCTGGCTAGACTGTAAACTCTCCTTCCAGACTCATTGTAAACATCTCCAATCCAAAATCAATTCTAGAATCGTCTTTCTATTTCACAACAAAGCCTCCTCCACTCACGCCGCCAAACTTACACAAGTAAAACTGACTATCATACCGATCCTCGACTTCGGCGATGTCATCTACAAAATCTCTTCCAGTACTCTACTCAGCAAACTGGATGCAGTCTATCACAGTGCCATCCGTTTTGTTACCAAATCACCTTATACCACCCACCACTGCGACCTGTATGCTCTAGTCGGCTGGCCCTCGCTACATATTCGTCGCCAGACCCACTGTCTCCAGGTCATCTATAAGTCTATGCTAGGTAAAGCTCCGCCTTTTCTCAGTTCACTGGTCACGATAACAACACCCACCTGTAGCACACGTTCCAGCAGGTATATCTCACTGATCATCCCCAAAGCCAACACCTCATTTGGCCGCCTTTCCTTCCAGTTCTCTGTTGCCAGTGACTGGAACGAATTGCAAATATCACTGAAGTTGGACACTTATTTCCCTCACCAACTTTAAACATCAACTATCTGAGCAGCTAACCGATCGCTGCAGCTGTACATAGTCCATCTGTAAATAGCCCACCCAATCTACCTACCTCACCCCATACTGTTTTTATTTTATTTAATTTTCTGCTCTTTTGCACACCAGTATCTCTACTTGCACATCATCATCTGCTCATTTATCACTCCAGTGTTAATCTGCTAAATTGTAATGATTCGCTCCTATGGCCTGTTTATTGCCTACCTCCTCATGCCTTTTGCATACACTGTATATAGACTTTCTTTTTTCTACTGTGTCTTTGACTTGTTTATTGTGTTATTGGCTTGTTTATTGTTTACTCCATGTGTAACTCTGTGTTGTTGTCTGTGTCACACTGCTTTGCTTTATCTTGACCAGGTCGCAGTTGCAAATGAGAACTTGTTCTCAACTAGCCTACCTGGTTAAATAAAGGTAAAATAAAAAAAAATAAAAAATAAAATGCTCTAGATGAGTGTATTATACTGCCAAGACCCCCTGATAGACTGTCTGGCTGACAGCTGATGATATTGTTGTCTTGTGTACTGTGAGTCTCGATACTGATGAGGTTTTGGCACTCAGAAAGTTTAGAAGCAGTCACAAGTGCTGGTCTCACCCCATCCACTAGGTTCACAGCACAAATGTGCTACTAGACAGAGCAAGAGACAGAAACTCTGTCATATTTTAGTACTTCAGTGTGTTGTTTTGCTCCAACTACAAATGTACCAACTTCCTTGAAGTTGTTTTGACTTAATTCACATCGGAGTGGATGTGGCTGTTTTAAAACGAGACTAAAGTGCTGAGGAAAATGCTTTTTGAGGTTAGGACCTGTAGATTAAAGTGAGCCCCAGAGTTCAAATGGCCCTTCTTGATATTTTATACACATCTTTGCTGAGTAGCCAAAGTTCATGATAAAGAACTCTTAAAGGTGCACTATGCTGAAATTGCTCCGACATTTCCTGGTTGCTAATATTAGAATAGTTAAGGCTAATTTCAGTTTTTGTGACAAAACAAGCAAGTATAGTGTAGAGAATCATTGTACCATCTAAACCGCTGTGAAATATATTTTCCATAACCAAAAAGATTGTATTTTCAGCTGTTTGAAGCTGGTGTACAAAACCGAAAGTAAAAGACACAAAAAATATAACTTAAGAGCGGGAAGCATAGAAAAATGCACATTGAACAGAACTACAGCTTCTTAGACTTGCTTTCAATGACAATGACAGATCTGTAACTCCCAAAAAGTTACATGTTGCAGCTTTAAACAAGGATATCAGTTTTGTTTGTCAGTTAATTTCCCCTGTCAGTTTAGTTCCTCAATGTGCTGTCAACTCTGAGAATGATGAGATAAGTGAGATGTTCCGATCCAGAAAAGAATAAAACAGTTTTCCTCATGTCATTGATTTTATTTATCATGTACAAAGTTGACAGTCTGTGCTTACATGATCCTAACAAACACAGGATGTGTTGTCATTTATGTTCTGTATGCTAATGAACATCTATTCAAGTCAGCTAATCAAACTGTTTTGAAGATACTTCTGAGAATGCTCTAATTAAGTAAGAGCTGTGTACTCTAAAGAACTGTCACAAGTATTCAGAAGGCCCAAGAGGCTGCTTTGTGTGGGAATGATTTCTTACATCTGAATAGCCTTGACAGTACACTTGCTCTATTCACGTTGATGCTTATACAAACACGATGATGTGCTGTTCTCCCACAATGCCAGTGGCAGAATCACAATGACTGTTGACAATTTGTAAAATGCGGTATGACAATTTGCAAAATGTGTTTAAAACCACCTCTGAAATAATGTCGGAGGTAAGCCTATTCCCTGTGAATGCGGCTTACTGTCATGCTAATTGTAACTGTGTCCTTCATTTTTCATATTGATTTATTCTGTTTTACTTAGAGAAATAATAATTATATATACCAGGGATTGAAAAAGGAACTAATCAACTGAGACAATATAAATATACGACTTTGCCACTTTATTATACAGGCTTACTTGTGTCAGGAACGCTGCTGCTGAACTATTCATTTAACATCTATTTCAGTGGATTTCTATTGCATTATTTGAAGTATGCAACATTTCAGCAATCTAGAGCCAAGTGGATTGCTGATTAAAACTCAAGCATATGTAAGAGCTGGGTACATTAGCATCATGAGGACATTGTTTCTTCAGTTTGAGCGTGTTGTATTTCATTTCAGGGGAGTCTCTCGCACTCTGCTTGTCCTTCATTATGTTATCACTAGCTAATGACTTTTTTTTACTCTGTAAAACTTTGTTGCAGATTTGCATAGTGTAAGATAAATGTTTGCATCGTCTAATTATCTTTCCTGTTTTAATGTGTGTGTTTTTTCTTCTTCTTCTGCGTAAATACGTAGCAGTTGTTCTGGGACATTACCACACTAATAAGCACCCAAGGAAAGCTGCAAGTTGGAAACTAACTGTGCAGATGGCCAAGTTTGTGACAGCACGACGCAAGGGGGAGCAGAAAAGGACGTCTGACAAAGTCAATTTAAGTTTTAAAAGCATAAAATTAAGGAGTCCCGGTGGTACACAGGTGGTACACTTGGCGGAATGTATTGTAACCCTCCTGTGATTTACAGCATTGCTTCACCACCAGGTTGTGAATTAATGAAAGATGTCTCTGGATAGGTCTGTTGTCAGTTCAGTTTGTTACAAGAGTAGCTGGCACAGCATAGTATGTATGTCTCTCTGGATGAGTGAATAACATAATATCTAAAAATAAAACATGTTCATTTGTTTTGTCATTGTGTGTTTTCAGCATGTTCACGTGCATGTCCTCCCCAGGAAGGCAGGTGACTTTGAGAGAAACGACAACGTCTATGATGAGGTAAAGTAGAGCGTTTTTAAAGTTATTTTGCCTCTCCCACTACATTGATTTGAGTTCTTATGACCAAACATTGATATTCAATATGACACAGTGGCTGTTTAAATTCCTCCAGGGTAGGAGTTGTTTTTATCATACAGTTATCTTCTGTTTATCAGTAATGCACTAGCTCACCTGTAGCTCAAAATAATAGCTTTAATTAAACATGTTAGAGCTGGGGTTGAACAAACGTCAATACACCCTGAGACCTTTTCCAAAATAAAATCACCAAACCAATGAACCACGATACTTCAATACACAAATAATGAACATGCCTTTCATAGTGATTTAAATTTCCCTGTGACATTTAAAATTTGCAACAAGAGCGGCCACACCAAATGAATATCAATGACTAAGTTTGATATGAATATTCTAATTACTACATCTAATAAAAACAGGCTTGACTATAGTTCCCTAAAGAGCCAGAGGCGGAAATAGAACGCATCCACATCCGTGGCCCACCAGCCAAATACAAATAGGTTTGTTTTTAATTTGCATGTGATCATAAGGGTTATTGTGAAAGCAGCTACTGTATGCCATTCATATTGTTGATGTCACACGCTGCAAATTAGACCTTTTTTCTCTGAGGTGTTTTGCTTCACAATGAATAATCACACAGTGTTGGCTCCCCCATACCTTACCACTGTTAAGTGTTTTATAACTCAAACTGTGCACATTTACTCCCTCATAAAGACTATTTAAGAGGCAATAGAATAGTTTAACCACTTTCCTCTTCACAGTGTGAAACTAGTGAGAAATGAGGCACAGGGTTTCCAATCGTCTATTTGTGTGATATTGTGTGTAGTGAATAGACAATGTAATCTGAACTTCAGACCCACGTCATCTAGTTACAGCCTCTGTTTGGCTGTATTTCTGATTAGGACATTACATAATGATTGGTTGATGTCTCTGATGTCAGTGACTAGGCCAATTACCCCAGATAGCCATTCAGTGGCCGTGCTCACTACAAGGCTGACTTTGGGGCAGGCACCGAGGCTCCACTGTCTGGGGTGTTTATCGTCGCAGAGAAAGGGATGGGACTCTGGAGTGCGATTTTATTTGTCACTTTATTTAGATGAAGTGACACGGCCCGGTAGATTCACGCAACGTGGTCGTAAAGAGCCTGTCCGCTGCCTGACAGCCATTCTGAAAGATACAGTCAGCAGCATCTCTCTCTCTTGCACTCTCTCTCTCTCAGATATAACACATGCCATTTCCAATTTTATTAGCTGTGTCACCTTGCCAAAAAAAGCTGTCATGGCATATTAGACTTGTTTTGTCTCTTCTCTTTCACAAATGTTCTTTGTTATGTGCTTTGAATGTACGAGCTTGTCAGTAGTCATAATGGAGACAACAGCAAATGCTCAGGTTTTGTCTTCCTCTCTCACCGAACTAGATGCTGTAGCTATTCAAAGTTTCATACAGATACACTATAAAGTGTGTACTGTACAAAATATACTTTGTCAAGTTCATCTGACATCTTTACAATTTATATATGTGACCAACCGGCTCAGTTCTGTTTTATGTAGCAACATTTGAACTTTTTTTACATTGGAGAAAAGTAGAGAATGGTATATCATACACTACAGTTGAGGAAAAATGGGAAAGTAATTCTGGTTTGAAAGTTTATAAACTTGTAACCCCACTATTGAGAAAATGGCCCTTCAATGTTTTGGTACACCTACAGGAGAGCTCTTCTTTATCTACACCAATTCAGCATCGTTCACACCCTCTTAAGTGTACTTTAACACCAATGCACCCATCCGTTTAAAGTTTATTTAGTATACGTCAATCTAACAAACCAGACAACTAAAAGCAACTTTCTAAATAATGTTTTGGTTAGTTTCTAGCTTGTTAGCTAACTAGCAAACATTAAGTTAGCTGGCTAGCCAGTTCAAATTATGACCATATCATATAGCTGACAACGTCTTAACTTTAGCTAAAATAGCTTACAGTAGTAAGTATGACTTAATAAAAGCAGGGAATTCCACTGGAGAATTTTGGAACTTGGACAGTGTCTCGTTGGCCTAACGTTATATTCTATTTTCACTTTGGTGTGGGTCATGTTGTTCTTCACATTACCGTATCTGGTAAACACACACTATATCAAATAATATCAACGTTTATTTGTCACATGCACAGGATACAGAAGGTGTAAATCCCAACTCATAACGTTACTACCCTGCATTAATCTACAGGTAGCTAAAGCTAACCAACTAGGTTCAATGTTAGCTAGCTAGCTAACATTAGACTATAACTAGCAATGCAAATAGCTCTGAGATAGGAATATAAGAATAATACTACACAGATCATACACATAATGCTAGCTAGCGAGCCAGCCAGCCAGCCAGCTAACGTTAGCTAGCTAGCTAACATTAGACTATAACTAGCAATGCAAATAGCTCTGAGATAGGAATATAAGAATAATACTACACAGATCATACACATAATGCTAGCTAGCGAGCCAGCCAGCCAGCCAGCTAACGTTAGCTAGCTAGCTAACAGTACGCTTTAAATTGCAATGAAAACTGACAAAATTAGAAATGTATAATATCTGAAAATGTAGCTAGCTAGACTTTCTTACCCATACACATGGACGAGCGCTTCTCCCTGTCTGTCACGGATGCCATAGTTGCCATTAGTTTGAAGATGGAATCCAGAGACAGGTGTTTTATTTTTTATTTATTTATTTATTTTATTTAACCTTTATTTAACCAGGTAGGCAAATTGAGAACACGTTCTCATTTACAATTGCGACCTGGCCAAGATAAAGCAAAGCAGTTCGACACATACAACAACACATAGTTACACATGGAGTAAAAACAAACATATAGTCAATAATACAGTGAAAAAATAAAAAAATAAGTCTATATACAATGTGAGCAAGTGAGGTGAGATAAGGGAGGTGAAGGCAAACAGATATATGTATAAATAAATAAAAATATAAAAAGGCCAGTCTTTTGTGTGATCTCTTTTTGACTCCCTCTGCATATTTGCAATCAAATGCCTGAATTTTCTCCAACACCTTAGCTATCATATTCTGCTTCCACCGGCATTCCACTGATTTCAATAGAGAGCATTAGCAACACTTGTGCAGTTTTTCATGATATCTTTCAAAAAAGCTGCATTAGAAAGGATTACCTACACATACTGAGAAGCTCATGTTATAGACAGAAGCGTGCTACATGCTAGACCAATCCGAACTCATCTCTTGGCATGTCCTACCAATCATGGCTAGTGGCTCAACCAACTAGGCTCGTAATTTAACAATTTTAATCGTATTTACAGATGGCATACAAGTTTGTTATTAAGGCACTTGAAAGTTCACAATTTCCAGATGGCATTTTGGACAAAAAACACATTTTGATAAAACAAATAATCATTATGTTCAAATGCCTCTCCTGTTAAGAAGTGGCACGCGACATACTCCTAGTTTCCTGAAACAAGTCACATATGCTTTCTCAGCAGTATGGTTTGTTAGCAGAGATGAAAGACAGAGAGGCATAAACAAAGATACAGTATATTGTTGTAATGTTGCCTGCAGTAGCAGCATGCTCTGCATTGAAATAACTTGCTCCAAAAGGTCAGAGTGGAGATCAGATGAACATGATTGGAAAGGTGAAGGATTTTACTGTGTGGAGAATGATGTTGTAATAATCATTACAGTGGGCGAATAGCAATATCCCAGCCATAAATATCTACTTGACCTTGGTAATGCTCATCAATGGTCAAGTTATACACTTACAATGAATCATGTCAAACACCCAATTAGCTACTAACTGAAAATAGATCACATCTATGAATGTGATGGCCTACAGCCTCTGGGGGCTTTGAGAGTGGGGTATATGGAGAGAGAGAAGAAGAGAGAGAAAAGGTTGAAAGGCGTAGAGAGTTGGATGCCTGCCCCACAACATGGCAAGCATTGTGTATTTGCACCTCAGCAGCCTTCTGCCCAGACACCACTCATTACACCTTTTAAAGGTCAGCACTTTCAAAAAATATGTGCTTTGACCTTTTAATCAGCCAAGGGGGAAAAAAAACATTGAATCACATTTGGCATTCGTTTAACACACATTTTATCTAATATAATAATATATGCCATTTAGCAGACGCTTTAATCCAAAGCGACTTAGTCATGCGTGTATACATTTTACATATGGGTAGTCTTTGGAACTGAACGCACTATCCTGGCGTTGCAAACGCTATTCTCTACCAGCTGAACTACAGAGGCTAATCTTTGTCGTGATCATTCTACGCACATGAAGAACTGCAATTTAGACCCATGGAATATGCACTTTAAAGCTACTGTACTTTAGCAGGTACACGGTGACCATGACCAGAAATGTAGATGGTGAACTTTTTAGCCTGGTACAACTATAACCCATGAATGGGTTCCATTTCCACGGTTTTTAATTTTTCCTACATTTCTGACCTGGGAAGCCATGTTGTTGACAAACACAGGCTTTTGAATGATGCCTCAAATGTGTGTGTCCTCGTACCCTAATCCATCTCATCCAACTGATTAAGTGCTGATTGAGTATGTGTTTGTGCTCAGAACATGTAAATGACAATTGTAATCAAAAGTGTGGTCTTTCTTTAATGAAGTCTGCACTCACTCACTCTCAGTGCCTGGAACACCATCTCAACACAGGAGCTTGAGAGCTGTACTGTAGCATCTAGTCGTGAGCTGGCGTTAATAACCATAGCGCTTTGTCGTTAGAATCCCAATACTCCTCTTCAGTCCTATTAAGAACACCGGCACTGTAGACACGAGTCACTCTTATTGGATGAGAGAGAGAAAGTGCACTCTTTATGGCTATTTAATCAGAGGAAAAAGCAGTGAGACGGCACCAGGCACCAGGCTATGCCTCTCTTCTGCTCTTGCTCTGAGCCACCTCAGAGATCAGTGGAAACTCAATTACGCCGCTGCCATGCTTGTTAGTGGGGAACAATGTCAGCTCGTGATTATAAGTTGTAATGGTGTTATTTTCTCCAATTAGGCCTTGTGTGTTTTTTTTCAAATGCCTCTCCAGATTCTCTAGGGAGAATGGAAGTGACAGACAGATGGAGGAGATGCTGTGAACCTAGTGTTTTGAAGGCAGTTTGTTGCTTTTAAACAGGTCTGAATGGACCCAGTTTGATTGGCAGCTACTGTAAATGTTTTCCATTTTGGTTCTGCTTATTTGTTGTGGCCACTGAAACAGTTGCAGGAACAGGAGTTTGATACAGGCTTATTGATTGGAAGAGGGGTGAGCAACATGAATATTCACCCCATCTCTGAACTGAATACAATAAATGAGATAATGACTGCGTCGGGTTCAAGGCTAGAATATGCCCCCTGAATAATGAGGGTGGAAATACATTATTCTTAATGATTCGCTAAATACAATTTATCTAATGCATTTTCTTTTTCAACTAGATCTACAGTATGTTCTAAAATCACTGCTTGTTATGTCTGGTTTTGTCATATTTCATATGTATTTCTACTGTACGGATCAGCTAGGGAGAAAATTGCAAGGGAAAGCAGTCAAGTTATTTTACTGTCTCTAGCTGCTTGCTGTTGGATACAGCAGCTCTTAAATTACCCCATCTTATGTCTGCTCTGCTTATGTGCCTAGTCAGTCCAAAGACAACGAGTCATTCAGGGGCCCTGGAGACTGAATTTCACTTATTTAGCTTCCCGATTATTATCTTTCATTCCAGTATCTATCCACCCAATCAATAAATCCCCTCCCCGCTCTCCGTTGTATTTCTACGAGCCAGCCACCTCCTCGGCGCCGTGCTGACGTAGCCTGCCTAAGATATGTAGTGGGCCTCTCTCAACCCTGATATTGTGTGATAGCATTGCTCATTAGATCTTTATCTACGGTGCTCCCCTTTGCTGTGTGTGAGGATATCCAGACAGAGAGATCATATTCAGGGGAGGCGCTGCGTTGTTATTTGGCTGTCATTCATCATATTTTGTGGCAGTGTTATTAGGGAACATAGGGGGAATAGGGCTATGTAATGACAAATATCAATGGATCCTCATGTTCTTGCCTGCTGTGACAGGCTACTATCCATCTCTCTGGCACTCACCTAGTTAATATTTGTATCAAATAGCCAAGATTTGTCATTTTCCCTTCCCGGGGGGAGTAGGAGTTTTTGCCGATAGTTTAGATAAAGGAGAAAGATCCAGAACACGTCCTACACTTTCCTGTGCAAATGATGAGCAATTGTTCTAAAGTGCAGCCCACCATCTGTCTGGCACTGTTGGACATGAAGTACTGTAGCCTACTTTGTTAGATAAAGGGAGGAGTGAGGGGGTGTCAAATAATAATGTTTACCATGGGAACCCATTAGCCCATTTGGTTCTTGTTATGTTGTTCACCTCATCCTCACCTGTATCAGGGTCTACCTGAGACTGTGCAGGAGGACAGGTATCTCTAGACATATTATTCAGCAGAACACACGCACACACACTCACACACACACACACACACACACACACACACACACACACACACACACACACACACACACACACACACACACACACACACACACACACACACACACACACACACACACACACACACACACACACACACACAATCTAAAAAGTAACTGCATAAATAAAATAAATTGATTAGTGGCTACTCAAACACCTCAAACGGTCAGTAGAACTCAAATCATAAAAGTGGTACTAACTCAAATGTCAATAATATTTGTTTTTGAATACTGTTAACAAATAATAGGTTATTGAACAATATAACTTTATATGTGTGTTCTGCTAATCTTAAATTGAGCTTTTTCAAGTTATGATTATTTTTTTATTTTTTTAAAGTCAATCTAACATTTAAAAACAAATAAAGTAGTCGTCAGAAACATTGATATTTTAGTAAAAAAACACTTCCTTTATCTGTGTTATGCTGATATAGAATCATTGAGTTTTTGCAAGTTATTGAAACATAATAGTGCAACGTGGCTTGATTTTTAGAGGACTGTTTAATTAATAAATAAATAAATTATTATTACACAATGTTGTATGCATGTTTGAAGAAAGATAAGTATATTTCTCTCTTGATAAACTGATATCGAAACTGTCAAGCAAATTGACGTTCAATAATGAGAAGCCATTTCCACCATCAACAAGGTCATGTGCACCACTCTTAATTACAGAGGCTAATACAGCATCATGTAATGCTTACTGCCCTACCTCCGGTTAACTTTTCTGGGATATGTGGGACGCTAACGTCCCACTTGGCCAAAAGCCAGTAAAAATGCAGAGCGCCAAATTCAAATTCAAATAAATTACTATAAAAATCTAACTTTCATGAAATCACACATGAAAGATACCAAATTAAAGCTACACTTGTTGTGAATCCAGCCAACATGTTAGAATTCAGATAGGCTTTACGACGAAAGCACACCAAACGATTATGTTAGGTCAGAGCCAAGTCACAGAAAAACACAGCCATTTTTCCAGCCAAAGAGAGGAGTAACAAAAAGCAGAAATAGAGATAAAATGTATCACTACCCTTTGATGATCTTCATCAGATGACACTCATAGGACTTCATGTTACACAATACATGTATGTTTTGTTCGGTAAAGTTCATATTTATATCCAAAAATCTGAGTTTAGGCGGGACGCTACTGTCTCACTTGGCCAAAAGCCAGAGAAAATGCAGAGCGCCGAATTCAAATAAATTACTATAAAAATCAAACTTTCATTAAATCACACATGAAGATACCAAATTAAAGCTACACTTGTTGTGAATCCAGCCAACATGTCAGAATTCAAATAGGCTTTTCGGTGAAAGCAAACGATGCTATTATCTGAGGTTAGCAACAAAGTAAACAAAGAGAGAGAAGCATATTTCAACCCTGCAGGCGCTACACAAAACGCAGAAATAAGAATATAATTCATGCCTTACCTTTGATGAGCTTCTGTTGTTGGCACTCCAATATGTCCCATAAACGTCACAAATGGTCCTTTTGTTCGATTAATTGCGTCGATATACAGTATATCCAAAATGTCCATTTATTTGGCGCGTTTGATCCAGAAAAACACTGGTTCCAACTTGTGCAACGTGACTACAAAATATCTCAAAAGTTACCTGTAAACTTTGCCAAAACATTTCAAACTACTTTTGTAATACAACTTTAGGTATTTTTTAACGTAAATAATCAATAAAATTGAAGACGGGATGATCTGTGTTCAATACAGTATTAAAACAAACTGTAGCTAGCTTTCTGGTCACGTGCCTCTATCTAACAGTACACTTCAAGTGACCCTCGTTCAAGATGGCCGTACTTCTTCATTACACAAAGGAGAAAACCTCAACCAATTTCTAAAGACTGTTGACATCCAGTGGAAGCGGTAGGAACTGCAAGAAGGTCAATTAGAAATCTGGATTCCGAATGAAAACCCATTGAAAAGAGAGTGACCTCAAAGAAAAAAAAATCTGAATTGTTTGTCCTCGGGGTTTCGCTTGCTAAAAAGGTTCTGTTATACTCACAGACATGATTCAAACAGTTTTAGAAACTTCAGAGTGTTTTCTATCCAGATCTACTAATAATATGCATATCTTATCTTCTGGGGATGAGTAGCTGGCAGTTGAATTTGGGTATGCTTTTCATCCAAATGTGAAAATGCTGCCCAGTATCCTAGAGAAGTTAAAATCAAATCAAATTGTATTTGTCACATGCACTGTAGTATCCTTAGAGGCTTCTTAGATTGATGACTCATGACACGTAAGTACGGTTTAGTATTTAATTGTAACTTAGAATAACATTCTTTAATGCACCTGGCCTAAGCTACCTGAAGCTTTCTTAAATCACGGTTATATAGGCAGACATAGGAAATGGCTACGGATAGTGGAAAGCAAACCCCCGTCCTGAGTCAATACTGCCATCTATTGGTAAACATAAATATACCAGGTTGCGCCAAATACAACCTTGAAATGCTTACTTACATTTTACATTACATTTAAGTCATTTAGCAGACGCTCTTATCCAGAGCGACTTACAAATTGGTGCATTCACCTTATGATATCCAGTGGAACAACCACTTTACAATAGTGCATCTAACTCTTTTAAGGGGGGGGGGGGTTAGAAGGATTACTTTATCCTATCCTAGGTATTCCTTAAAGAGGTGGGGTTTCAGGTGTCTCCGGAAGGTGGTGATTGACTCCGCTGACCTGGCGTCGTGAGGGAGTTTGTTCCACCATTGGGGTGCCAGAGCAGCGAACAGTTTTGACTGGGCTGAGCGGGAACTGTACTTCCTCAGAGGTAGGGAGGCGAGCAGGCCAGAGGTGGATGAACGCAGTGCCCTTGTTTGGGTGTAGGGCCTGATCAGAGCCTGAAGGTACGGAGGTGCCGTTCCCCTCACAGCTCCGTAGGCAAGCACCATGGTCTTGTAGCGGATGCGAGCTTCAACTGGAAGCCAGTGGAGAGAGCGGAGGAGCGGGGTGACGTGAGAGAACTTGGGAAAGTTGAACACCAGACGGGCTGCAGCGTTCTGGATGAGTTGTAGGGGTTTAATGGCACAGGCAGGGAGCCCAGCCAACAGCGAGTTGCAGTAATCCAGACGGGAGATGACAAGTGCCTGGATTAGGACCTGCGCCGCTTCCTGCGTGAGGCAGGGTCGTACTCTGCGAATGTTGTAGAGCATGAACCTACAGGAACGGGTCACCGCCTTGATGTTAGTTGAGAACGACAGGGTGTTGTCCAGGATCACGCCAAGGTTCTTAGCACTCTGGGAGGAGGACACAATGGAGTTGTCAACCGTGATGGCGAGATCATGGAACGGGCAGTCCTTCCCCGGGAGGAAGAGCAGCTCCGTCTTGCCGAGGTTACTTATAAGCCCTTAAACAACAATGCAGTTCAATAAAAAATATTTACTAAATAAACTAAAGTTTATAAAAATCTATAAAAAAGAACACAATAAAATAACAATACCGAGGCTATATACAGGAGGTACGAGTACCGAGTCAATGTACGGGGGTACAGGTTAGTCTAGGTAATTTGTACATGTAGGTAGGGGTGAAGTGACTATGCAGAGATAATAAACAGTGAGTAACAGCAGTGTAAAATCAAAGAGGGGTGTCAATGTAAATTGTCCGGGTAGCCACCTGATTAATTGTTCAGCAGTCTTATGGCTTGGGGGTAGAAGCTGTTAAGGAGCCTTTTGGACCTAGACTTGGCGCTCCGGTACCGCTAGCCGTACGGTAGCACGGCTAGCGGTATGGCTTTAGAAGCGTCTGATAGGCTAATTTACATAATTTGAGTCAATTGGAGGTATACCTGTGGATGTATTTCAAGGCCTACCTTCCAAACTCAGTGCCTCTTTGCTTGACATCATGGGGAAATCAAAATAGATTAGCCAAGACCTCCACAAGTCTGGTTCATCCTTGGGAGCAATTTCCAAACGCCTGAAGGTACCACGTTCATCTATACAAATAATAGTACACAAGTAGAAACACCATGGGACCACGCAGCCGTCATACCGCTCAGGAAGGAGACGCGTTCTGTCTAATAGAGATGAACGTACTTTGGTGCGAAAAGTGCAAATCAGTCCCAGAACAACAGCAAAGGACCTTGTGAAGATGCTGGAGGAAACAGGTACAAAGTATTTATATCCACAGTAAAACGAGTCCTATATCGACATAATCTAAAAGGCCGCACAGCAAAGAAGCAACAGATCCAAAACTTCCATTAAAAAGCCAGACTACGGTTTACAACTGCACATGGTGACAAAGATCGCACTTTTTGGAGAAATGTCCTCTGGTCTGATGAAACAAAAATATAACTATTTGTCCATAATGACCATTGTTATGTTTGGAGGAAAAAGAGGAATGCTTGCAAGCCGAAGAACACCATCCTAACCGTGAAGCACGGGGGTGGCAGCATCATGTTGTGGGGGTGCTTTGCTGCAGGAGGGACTGGTGCACTTCACAAAATAGATGGCATCATGAGGGAGGAAAATTATGTGGATATATTGAAGCAACATCTCAAGACATCAGTCAGGATGTTACAGCTTGGTCACAAATGGGTCTTCCAAATGGACAATAACCCCAAGCATACTTCCAAAGTTGTGGCAAAATGGCTTAAGGATAGCAAAGTCAAGGTATTGGAGTGGCCATCACAAAGCCCTGACCTCAATCCTATAGAAAATTTATGGGCAGATCTGAAAAAGTGTGTGCGAGCAAAGAGGCCTACAAACCTGACTCAGTTACACCAACTCTGTCAGGAGGAATGGGACAAAATTCACCCAACTTATTGTGGGAAGCTTGTGGAAGGCTACCCGAAACGTTTGACCCAAGTTAAACAATTTAAAGGCAATGCTACCAAATACTAATTGAGTGTATGTACACTTCTGACCCACTGGGAATGTGATGAAAGAAAGAAATGCTGAAATAAATCATTCCCTCTAATATTATTCTGAAATTTCACATTTTAAAATAAAGTGGTGATCCCAACTGACCTAAGACAGGGTCAGTAATTTTTACTAGGATTAAATGTCAGGAATTGTGAAAACTGAGTTTAAATGTATTTGGCTAAGGTCCTGGAAGCTTGGCCCCAGTGATGTACTGGGCTGTACGCACTACCCTCTGTAGCGCCTTACGGTCGGATGCCGAGCAGTTGCAATACCAGGGGATGATACAACCGGTCAGGATGCTCTCGATGGTGCAGCTATAGAACTTTTTGAGGATCTGGGGACCCATGCCAAATCTTTTCAATCTCCTGAGGGGGAAAAGGTGTTGTCATGCCCTCTTCATGACATTTCTTTCCATGATAGTTTGTTGGTGATGTGGAAACTCTTGACCCACTCCACTACAGCCCCGTCGTTGTGAATGGGGGAATGTTCGGCCCTCCTTTTTCTGTAGTCCACGATCATCTCCTTTGTATTGTTTACGTTGATTGAGAGGTTGTTGTGAGGTTGTTCCCTATAGGCTGTCTCATCGTTGTCGGTTACTAGAGGAATGAGCACTGTGCTCAACAATTCCTGCAAAGGTCGGTTACAATAACAAATCATCAAATATCTTAAACAATGACACATCCAGAACTACTTACTACTTACACTTGTAAAGAAAACTATTAATGAAGGTTATGAATATAAGTAGAAAGGACCCTACATTTTTATGTTCACTACAACAAATATTAATGTTCAAATACTTCGTTATAGTTCAGAATACATGTAATATGGTGTAAAAAAGTTCATAAAACACAAAACAGTGTATTTACCTTAAAAAGATAAAAGAACCTATACGGGTTGTGATGTCACTTTAAGTATTGAACACTTGTCACGCCCTGACCTTAGAGATCCTTATTTATTCTCTATGTTTGGTTAGGTCAGGGTGTGACTCGGGTGGGAGAATCTATGTTTTCTATTTCTTTGTGTTTTTGGCTGAGTATGGTTCCCAATCAGAGGCAGCTGTCTATCGTTGTCTCTGATTGGGGATCATATATAGGTTGTCATTTTCCGCTTGGGTTTTGTAGGGAGTTATTTTCTGTTTAGCTGTTTTGTTGCCTGACAGAACTGTTCGCTTTCGTTTTCTACTTTATTTTGTTGCGGTGTTCAGTTTAATTTAAAATCATGAACGCCTACCACGCTGCACCTTGGTCTCCTTCTTCAACCCATGAGAGTCGTTACAGAATTCTACACCACGAAAAGACCAAGCAGCGAGGTCAGGAGGAATGGACATGGGAGGACATCCTGAATGGTAAAGGATCCTGGACGTGGGAGGAGATCCTGGCTGGGAGGGTTCGCCTCCCATGGGAGCAGACGGAGGCAGCAAGGAGGGAGCAACTATACAAGGGGTCACGGCTAGCACGGAAGCCCAAGAAGCAGCTCCCCCAAAAAACATTTTGGGGGCATACGGGGAGATTGGCGGAGTCAGGGTTTAGACCTGAGCCAACTCCCCGTGCTTACCGTGGGGAGAGTGTGACCGGTCGGGCACCGTGTTATGCGGTGATGCGCACCATGTCTCCAGTACGCATTCATAGCCCGGGGCGCGTTGTGCCAGCTCTGTGCTCCAGACCTCCAGTGCGTCTCCACGGCCCAGCATATCCTGCGCCGGCTCTACGCACTATGCCTCCAGTGCGCCTTCATAGCCCAGTGCGTCCCGTGCCAGCTCTCCACACTCACCAAGCTGGAGTGGGTATCCAGGCAGGACGTGTTGTGGCAGCTCCCCGCACCAGGCTTCCAGTACGTCTCCTCAGTCCGGTAAGACCTGTTTCGGCTCCACGTACGAAGCCTCCAGTGATGATCCATGGTCCGAAGCCTCCAGTGATGATCCATGGCACGAAGTTTCCAGTGATGATCCATGGTCCGGAGCCTGTAGTGATGATCCATGGCACAAAGCCTTCAGTGATGATCCATGGCCTGGAGCCTGTAGTGGTAATCCATGGCACGAAGCCTCCAGTAATGATCCATGGCCCGGAGCCTGTAGCGATGATCCATGGCAAGGAGCCTGCAGCGAGGGTCCCCTCTCTGGAGCCTCCAGCGACGGTCCCCAGTCCGGAGTTTCCAGCGACGGTCCGCAGTCCGGAGTCTCCAGCGACGGTCCGCAGTCCGGAGCCTCCAGCGACGATCTGCAGTCCAGAGCTTCCAGCGACGATCTGCAGTCCAGAGCTTCCAGCGGGGGTTACCAGTTCGGAGCGTCTGGCGACGGTCTGCAGTCCAGAGCCCGCAGCGGCAGTCTGCAGTCCAGAGCCTCCGGCGATGATCTACGGTCCGGAGATCCCGGCGACGATCCCTGCACCGGAGACGCCACCGAAGTGGGGGGAGCCTAAAGCGGGGCGGGGTCTGCGTCCCGCACCGGGATCATATATAGGTTGTCATTTTCCGTTTGGGTTTTGTGGGGTGTTATTTTCTGTTTAGCTATTTTGTTGCCTGACAGAACTGCTCGCTTTCGTTTTCTACTTTGTTATTTTGTTGTGGTGTTCAGTTTTTATTAAAAATCATGAACGCTTACGACGCTGCACCCTGCACGAGAGTCGTTACAACACTGGAATACTTTGAGTTGTGTTACTCGAATGGTCCTTGGCTATGGGTTTCCACAAAACAATTTAGATAGTAGAACTTATTACTTTTTACATTGCACACACATGCCCACACACACTCACACACACACAGAGAGACACTCACACACACACACATACATACACAGACACACAAAATGATTGCTGTCATCAACAATGACAAGCTACCGAGGTCTGACAACTTGGATGGAAAATTACTGAGGACAATAGCGGACGATATTGCCACTCCCATTTGCCATATTTTCAATTTAAGCCTACTGGAATGTGTGTGCCCCCAGGCTTGGAGGGAAGCAAAAGTCATTCCGCTACCCAATAATAGTAAATCCCCCTTTACTGGCTCAAATAGCTGACCAATCAGCCTGTTACCAACCCTTAGTAAACTTTTGGAAAAAAATATATGTTTGACCAGCTACAATGCTATTTTACAGTAAACAAATTGACAATAAACGTTCAGCATGTTTATAGGGAAGGACATTCAACAAGCACAGCACTTACACAAATAACTGATGATTGGCTTAGAGAAATTGATGATTAAAAGTTTGTGGCGGATGTTTTGTTAGACTTCAGTACGGCTTTTGACATTGTTGATCATAGTCTGCTGCTAGAAAAACGTATGTGTTATGGCTTTACACCCCTGCTATAATGTGGATAAAGATTTACCTGTCTAACAGAACACAGAGTATGTTCTTTAATGGAAGCCTTTCCAACATAATCCAGGTAGAATCAGCAATTCCCCAGGGCAGCTGTCCAGGCCCATTACTTTTTAAAATCTTTACTAATGACATGCTACTGGCTATGAATCAAGCCAGAGTTTCTATGTATGCGGATGACTCAATTCTATACATGTCAGTTACTACAGTGACTGAAATGACTGCAACACTTAACAAAGAGTTGCAGTTAGTTTCAGAGTGGGTGGCAAGGAATAAGTTAGTCCTAAATATTTCTAAAACTAAAAGCATTCTATTTGGGACAAATCATTCACTAACTCCTAAACCTCAACTAAATCTTGTAATAAATAATGTGGAAATTGAGCAAGTTGAGGTGACTGTCATGGTCAAAACATATTGATACAACAGTAGCTATGATGGGGAGAAGTATATCAATAATAAAGCGCTGCTCTACCTTCTTAACAGCACTATCAACAAGGCAGGTCCTACAGGCCCTGGTTTTATCGCCACAGGACTACTGTTCAGTCATGTGGTCAGGTGCCACGAAAAAGGACTTAGGAAAATTGCAATTGGCTCAGAACAGAGCAGCACGGCTGGCCCTTGGATGTACACAGAGAGCTAATATTAATAATATGTATGTCAATCTCTCCTGGCTCCAAGTGGAGGATAGATTGACTTCATCACTACTTGTTTTTTTGAGAGTTATTGACATGTTGCATGCACCGAGCTGTCTGTTTGAACTGTTGTCGCACAGCTCGGAACCCCATGAATACCCCACAAGACATGCCATAAGAGGTCTCTTCAGTCCCCAAGTCCAGAACAGACTATGGGAGGCACAGTACTACATAGATGCATGACTACATGGAACTCTATTCCACATCAAGTAACTGATTCCGGCAGTAAAATTAGATTTTTTTTTAAACTGGGAAAAAAACACCTTATGTAACAGCGGGGACTGTGAAGCCACACAAACATTGGCACAGACACATGCATACATACGCACGCGATAACATGCACACTATACACACACGTACGCATGGATTTTGTACTGTAGATATGTGGTAGTGATGGAGTAGGTGGAGTAGGGGCCTGAGGGCACACAGCTTGTTGTGAAATCTGTGAATGTATTGTTATGTTTTTAAAATTGTACAAACACACACACACACACACACACACACACACACACACACACACACACACACACACACACACACACACACACACACACACACACACACACACACACACACACACACACACACACACACACACACACACACACACACACACCTTAGGTATCTCACAGCAGAGTTTATGAGTAGAGGGTGATAGCTAGAGATACTTTTTAGTACAGAACTAACTCTTGAAAATAATATGTTTTGTCAATTAGTAATTTTGCCTTTGCATAATAGCTAGTGAGATGATATAGTGTCTGGATGAATCTACCTTGAGAAATTTTAAACAGATTTTAGTGTCCGTACTATCTGTCACGTTCCTGACCTGTTTTCCTTTTTTCTTGTATTTATTTAGTTGGTCAGGGCGTGAGTTGGGTGGGTTGGTCTATGTGTGTTTTTCTATGTTGGCGTTTTTGTGTTCGGCCTGGTATGATTCTCAGTCAGAGGCAGCTGTAGATTGTTTGTCTCTGATTGAGAATCAAACTAAGGCAGCCGGGGTTTCACGTGTGTTTTGTGGGTGGTTGTATCGCGTGTCTGCATTCGTGCCACACGGGACTGTTTGTCGATTGTTTCATGGTGTTCTTTTGTTTCGTGTTCAGTTTCGTTATAATAAATAATCATGGACACTAATCACTCTGCTTATTGGTCCGACCCGTCTCGCCTCTCCTCGTCCGAGGAGGAGGAAGAATATTACGACGAGCGTTACACTATCACTGTCGTCTTTTTATCAACGACACCCACAAACAATCAATACTTCCCTGTGAAGTCAGCTCCTCGCTTTGTCTATTTATACATTTGTTTCCTATACTATTTAAAAAATGCATTGTACTTTAAACTAGTTTTGAGTGAGGCCCTGTCTTTGGTCAGGCTTGCAACGATAATAGGAAAGACCACTGTATGAGTTATGTATTGATTCCTCTGTGAGAAAAGAAAAACACATCTATGTATTCCTGACTGCAGCTTTCAATCCACTTTCTTGTCTCTTCTACTTTTCCAAGTCTGTGTTAAAGCATCTCTGTTCCTTGCTGCTCCCATCTGTCCCTACTGAGGAAGATAAGGCGAGCGATTTAGTATCACAGCTAGCCTCCCATTGGGTACTTGGCATTGTCAAGTTTATAAATGTGTTCGCCATAACAGGCTATTGACAACGCTTGCCGATGATGAAACTGTTAATTATTCTACCGACTGTGGGATGTATTGAGCTGATTTAGCTGAGCATATGTTAAGACCATGAAGTTGCTGTACTTTTTAGAAGCAGCAACTTATATAGTCCCCGTCCTTACCCTCTCTCTCTCTCTTGCGCCCTCTCTCGCACCCTCTCTCTCTTTCCCACCCACCCTCTCTCTCCCACTCTCTCTCTCTCCCCCTCTCTCCATATGCTAATGTTGTTGTACTTGTGGAGGACCTGGTAAATTGCCCAATAAAGCAGGAATCATCTGATGTGGTGCGTACGCCCAAGCGCTTACAACTTGGAACACAATTTTCGATGTTAGCTAAGTGTGAGAGAGGTTCAGGAGATGTCATAGAAGTGTTGATTTGCATCTCATTTGGAATGCAAATATATGTATGAAGCATGGTTTACAGAGTTGTGATCGGCTTCACATTCCAAACACATTCACTTCATTACCAGATGTATTATTTGCTAGGTCTCAAGTATCTCTTTGCATAAGCTTATGCTGAGAAAGAGGTATCACCTTCACATAGATTTATGAATAATATGAATAGCTCCATGAGTGATCAAACATGTTACCAAACAAGACTGCATTACAGTTCTTGAGGCATTATTCCCTCCAAAGTCAACTTTCTCTCATGGTCTCCTTGAGAAAGCATCCATGGCTTACATAGCAATATGAATAATATGACACATGTAATGCAATAAGGATCTGCAGTATTCCAAACTCATCTTGAATTAAATACAGTGTTGAGTACATGAAATTGAGGGGGTCATCTTTGGTAATATCTCTGCATTTCTGCACTGTAAAAAATGTCTCCCACTGTGTTTAGAGACTCAGAGAAGCATGGCAGTGCTGAGATTCAGCAGACAGATTCAGCCAGACATCTGGGTCTGGGTCTGTAATGTGATACAGAAAGCTACATGCAACTCCAACAAAGCACTGTCATCTTCTGATACAGCATGTCACTGCAGATGCCTTTCTCACTTTTCCTCATGTCCTGTATACTCAGTCAGTGTTATATTCAGTTGTATTTTATATAATAAAGCATGGCATGCATCTATATAGAATTTGTGTAGTGGCATACAGATGACCAGCCACATTTTTAGCATTTCCACATGGGGATTTTCTTTTAGCAGGGTCTGCCTTTTTTTGCCTTTTATAAGCACATTTCATGAAATTCGACTTTTTTACATGAGAGAAGACAATAGCATAATCTTTTTTAATAACACACAAATTACCGAAATGAGTGGATACTCGAACAGTGACAAACTGAGATCAATACAAACAACCTGGTTTTGAATTTAAACAGTAGTCTGGGCCAATGAAGAGACACACAGATTGCACAATATTAGGAGGAATATACACTCACCGGAGAGTTTATTAGGCACACCCACCTAGTACTGGGTTGGACCCCCCTTTGCCTCCAGAACAGCCTAAAGTATTCGGGGCATTCTACAAGGTGTTGGAAACGTTCCACAGGGATGTTTGTCCATGCTGACGCGATGGCATCACGCAGTTGCTGAAGATTGTACAGCGGTACATTCATGCTGCAAACAGCCCGTTCCATCTCATCCCAAACATGCTCTATTGGGTTGAGGTCTGGGGACTGCGCAGGCCACTCAAGTAAACTGAACTCGCTGTCATGTTCCAAGCAATTTTTTTCCACTCCTCAATTGTCCAGTGTTGGTGATCTCATGCCCATCTGTTATGAGCATTTTGTTCTCAGTTGTTCATAATACCCAATTGAATTAATTACTCAGCCTGAAACCCAGAATTTTTAAGAAACTGGTCGAAATGAATCAGATGGAGGCCCAGCCACAATAGTCCGAACATTTATTTACGAGAGCGCTATGCCAATCATTACATGTACATTGGTTTGTATACCTCTCATTTCGTCATAAATGTCCCTCCTCCTCTAATGCAATGACAATATAGTTCACAAGTCCTTCTCATACATTGTCCGCCACCTGTTATAAAATCTACTACAAGCCCAAGGTTTCTCCCCTCCCTTCTCTGTTATCAGTTTCACAGTGGTCACAAGTTGTCTGCCACAGTTCCTTGCCTACTAACAGTCCCTCTTTCTTATGGACAAACATTCGTCATCAGACAAGATATAATTTTGTTAGTTATATTTCTAGTTAAATGTATACAACATTTAGTCATTATTCATAAAAATCCCATAACACCACCGGAGCTGCTTCTTCTTGTTTTTAGTCCCATTGTAGTATAGTCTCATTTAGATTTCCATATGATTTATATTTTGGAGAAGGTTCATATAAAATAAATTAACAAATTTATAAATGTATAGAGAGTTGTGGAATGTAGCCATTACAGGACTAATACTATTGTTTTTTGCTTTTATTTCTACAAAGAGAGAACATAAATTTATTCACAAATTTGACTCACTTCATACAGGCAGATAGTGTGGATGGGTAAACAATCTCTCTCTCATGGTCTCTCTCGCTCTCTTTCTCTCTCTCTCACGCACACACACACACTCATTCAGTATACACACAAGGATAAACACATACACACACACAGTCCTAGACAGAGCTAAGCTCCATGTCACTGAGCCCTGTGATAGACATCATTCAGTCTTGCACAAGGAAAGAGGGAGAAAGTCAAGTCTTTAAATATTGTGTTTGTATTAGGAGAGCTGGCTTATCGAAAGTGGCAGGCAGCAACAAAGAGAGTGGCAAGTGGATTGTGCCTGCTAACCTTTAGCCGAAATCATTTCTCATTTACTTCAGCTCTGTCGTCTCTCTTTTGGCCATGTGCAGAGTGGCCCAAGGAGAGCTAAATTATGCGTCCACAGAACAGAGGACAGTCTGGGAAAGTACCTGCTGGGAAAGTGTAATTTGATTCTGGAAGAGGCTTTGGGCCGAGCAGGAAAATCACCTGTCATTCTTCGGCCCCCCCTTGTGATTTGATTTGATTGTATATTTTCTCATCTTCAATAGGTTGGTTGGTTCTCCTTTTTTCACAATGGAACCATTGTGAACTTAAAAAGCGGCCATGTATACCGTGTCCGGTGGGGGCTGTCACAGTTGTGTAGCAGCATGGACAGGAGACGATAAACCACAGGTTCTGCTTTAATTTCTTTTGGGAATCCAGAGCGCGGTGCTCATTCTGGGATATTTTAAACATCTGCCTTCCCGTAAGTCTCTGTAGTGCAAATGACTTTGATGGTGGCACAGGAAGCTGGGAGAAAGGATCTGAAAATGGGTTTCTTTTTCTGTCCCAGCTGGAATAGTAACAGGAATAGTAAATACTGGGATATGAAGGGAATGGCATGGAATAGTTATGGAGGCCAGTTCAAATCCCTATGGCTTCTTCAGTGTCCTTACAGCACACCCCTCTCTATACTCATGTGGCTTAATTATCAGCACGTAATGCAAATCTGGGCTAGTGTGTACAATATGCCCTCTGCAACAAACAGACTATTGCACAGTGGAGAGGGCTTCCAGAACACGCTATGGCACAGTGGAGAGGGCTTCCAGAACACACTATGGCACAGTGGAGAGGGTTTCCAGAACACACTATGGCATAGGGAGAGGGCTTCCAGAACTCACTATGGCACAGTGGAGAAGGCTTCCAGAACACGCTATGGCACAGTGGAGAGGGCTTCCAGAACACACTATGGCATAGGGAGAGGGCTTCCAGAACTCACTATGGCACAGTGGAGCGGGCTTCCAGAACACACTATAGCACAGTGGAGAGGGCTTCCAGAACACACTATGGCATAGGGAGAGGGCTTCTAGAACTCACTATGGCATAGGGAGAGGGCTTCCAGAACTCACTATGGCACAGTGGAGCGGGCTTCCAGAATACACTATAGCACAGTGGAGAGGGCTTCCAGAACACACTATGGCATAGGGAGAGGGCTTCTAGAACTCACTATGGCATAGGGAGAGGGCTTCCAGAACTCACTATGGCACAGTGGAGAGGGCTTCCAGAACACACTATGGCATAGGGAGAGGGCTTCCAGAACTCACTATGGCACAGTGGAGCGGGCTTCCAGAATACACTATAGCACAGTGGAGAGGGCTTCCAGAACACACTATGGCATAGGGAGAGGGCTTCTAGAACTCACTATGGCACAGTGGAGCGGGCTTCCAGAATACACTATAGCACAGTGGAGAGGGCTTCCAGAACACACTATGGCATAGGGAGAGGGCTTCTAGAACTCACTATGGCACAGTGAAGAGCGCTTCCAGAACACACTATGGTAACGGGGGAGAGGGCTTCTAGAACACACTATGGTAACGGGGGAGAGGGCTTCCAGAACACACTATGGCATAGGGAGAGGGCTTCCAGAATACACTATGGCACAGTGGAGAGGGCTTCCAGAACACACTATGGCATAGGGAGAGGGCTTGTAGAACACACTATGGCATAGGGAGAGGGCTTCCAGAACACACTATGGTAACGGGGGAGAGCGCTTCCAGAACACATTATGGTAACGGGGGAGAGGGCTTCCAGAACACACTATGGCATAGGGAGAGGGCTTCCAGAATACACTATGGCATAGGGAGAGGGCTTCCAGAACACACTATGGCATAGGGAGAGGGCTTCCAGAATACACTATGGTAACGGGGGAGAGGGCTTCCAGAACACACTATGGCATAGGGAGAGGGCTTCCAGAATACACTATGGTAACGGGGGAGAGGGCTTCCAGAACACACTATGGCATAGGGAGAGGGCTTCCAGAACACACTATGGCATAGGGAGAGGGCTTCCAGAACACACTATGGCATAGGGAGAGGGCTTCCAGAACACACTATGGCATAGGGAGAGGGCTTCCAGAATACACTATGGTAACGGGGGAGAGGGCTTCCAGAACACACTATGGCATAGGGAGAGGGCTTCCAGAATACACTATGGTAACGGGGGAGAGGGCTTCCAGAACACACTATGGCATAGGGAGAGGGCTTCCAGAATACACTATGGTAACGGGGAGAGGGCTTGTAGAACACACTATGGTAACGGGGGAGAGGGCTTCCAGAACACACTATGGCATAGGGAGAGGGCTTCTAGAACACACTATGGTAACGGGGGAGAGGGCTTGTAGAACACACTATGGCATAGGGAGAGGGCTTCCAGAACACACTATGGTAACGGGGGAGAGCGCTTCCAGAACACACGATGGTAACGGGGAGAGGGCTTCCAGAACACACTATGGTAATGGGGGAGAGGGCTTCCAGAACACACTATGGCATAGGGAGAGGGCTTCCAGAACACACTATGGCATAGGGAGAGGGCTTCCAGAACACACTATGGCATAGGGAGAGGGCTTCCAGAATACACTATGGTAACGGGGAGAAGGCTTCCAGAACACACTATGGTAACGGGGGAGAGGGCTTCCAGAACACACTATGGCATAGGGAGAGGCCTTCGAGAACACACTATGGCATAGGGAGAGGGCTTCCTGAATACACTATGGCATAGGGAGAGGGCTTCCTGAATAGACTATGGCATAGGGAGAGGGCTTTCAGAATACACTATGGCACAGTCGAGAGGGCTTCCAGAACGAACTATGGCACAGTCCAGAGGGCTTCCAGAACACACTATGGTGACAGGGGAGAGAGCTTCCAGAACACAGTATAGTACAGGACATATATCTATGTGACTTCAGTGACACATTGGTTTATGCACAAGTATTGCACTTGATCATTTTCCTAGAAAGAATATGTGCTTTTCTAGATAAGATAGTTTTATGTGTCAGATAATGATGATTGTTTCTGGGTTTGCATGCTTTGTTTAAAGCAGTCGGGGAGACAGGTGCACTGCAATACATCAAGAATGTGTCTTTAGAAAGATAATGCAGCTTTTTTACACAACAGGAATAGAAGTGCCGACGTGCTAAAATGAACTTTGTCTGATGTACAGCTACTTCTGAAAGAGCGAACTACTGTACATCCCAAATGGAGCACCGCACCTGCCCAGAGTGGGAGTATGTTCTAATTGACTTCTGACCCTCCTTCTGCCGAGCACAGCACTTCTCCATCTCCCTAATATAGACATGGGGGCCAGTGTCATGGTCGTTAGCATACCAGCAGGATGGAAAGGGGCTCAAGTCTTGATCACAGATTTTTTTTAAATATGGGAAATATAAGAGATACAATCACTGAGTGTAGAAAACATTAAGAACACCTGCTCTTTCCAAAACATAGACTGACCAGGTGAATCCAGGGGAAAGCTATGATCCCTTATTGATGTCTCTTGTTAAATCCACTTCAATCAGTGTAAATTAAGTGGAGGAGACATGTTAAAGAAGGATTTTTAAGCCTTGAGACATGGATTGTGTATATCATTCAGAGGGTGAATTGGCAAGACAAAAGATTTACGTGCCTTTGAACGGGGTATGGAAGTAGGTGCCAGGCGTACCGGTTTGTGTCAAGAACTGCAACGTTGCTGGGTTTTTCATGCTCAACAGTTTCCCGTGTGTATCAAGAATGGTCCACTACCCAAAGGACATCCAGCCAACTTGATACAACTGTGGGAAGCATTGGCGTCAACGTGGGCCAGCATCCCTGTGGAACGCTTTTGACACCTTGTAGAGTCCATGCCCGTCAAATTGAGGCTGTTCTTAAGGCCACTGTAGCCCACAACCTCCCGATGAGATAGTGTCGAGAAAGCCCCTCTACTCGTGCCATCACTGTGAAAATAATTGCTGGGATAGTTATTCTCCGAGATTTTGCAATTAAAGGTGATTACTGCCGTAGTAGGAGTGCTGCAGATTTCCTCTCGTCAGGAGAGGTAATACAGTGCAAAGCGAGATATAGCAGGGGATATGGAAAAGGAGAGAGAGGAGAGAGAGCAGGGCCCAGGTACTAAAGCCTTTTATCAGTTTCTGCCTAATAATCTTAGCACAGAAGAAGGGTCTGTAATTAGACTTTTCTCTCTCTTATAATTGAGGAGGTGTTATCGGTCTGAGGCTGCTGCTCATTATTTAATTGGAGATGACCTTCTTTGGAGGGGAGGGTGAAGATGGAGACTCATAACTGTGTAACAACTCTGTTCTTGAATTTTCGTGGGTTGGGTGGCAGCATTCGATCAAAACTTGGTTTGAGATTTGTGAATCTGAGATGTATTTTAATTGACCAGTATATAATATTCTCCAAGTATACCATGCTGTAGCTTACATATGTAGACATTCTTATGTCCGTTCACCCATCCTGGATGGTTTTAATTGCATGCCAGCTCGCACATCTGTTGGACGCGGGTAGTGGAGTTGTTTTGGATCCAGTTCCAGCTCCGGAGAGAGAAAGAAAGAGAGAAATCGGTTTCAGTGACATCCCCACTGAGCATTCTCTGAGCCCGGCCCCGTCCGAGCCCAACACCTGGACTGACATGACTTCAGTGCCAGCACAGTGCCAGTCAGCATCTGCCTGCCGAGCCTGGCCCACACCCCAGTCCCAGTGTTAGAGCTGTTAGTCTGGGCATTGGACAGAGCCAATTAGCCTGGACCATCCCCTGGTGCTGTTGCTCTGCCACACCAAGCCACTTCCTGTGCAACTGTCTAAGGCCTGGTCATTACACCACCTCTGTCGCCATCCTGCTCTGCCCCAGCCTCTGGAGCTGTGGTTCTGGGTTCTCACAACAAGGCCACATCTAGCTTTTGTTCGCTTTCTGTCTAATTACTGCTAAAGAGCTTTAAAGCCATGTTTGTACACCGTGTCACTCATCCTGTTCGTTGTTTTGGCACAAATCTGTTGTGATTAATCCTCCACACCTGTTTACTCTGCTGTCGCTCAGCGAATGAAAGGCATGCAAGGAAGGCCGTGGATTGTGTATGCACTCTTTGTCCTGCTACCATTTGTTCTCAAGAACAAAAAGACCATTGTTGTTTTCATGCATCAACACTGGATGTTTTTTTCTACTTTGTCTCACATCTAACAAAGACATGAACTATCAGACAAAGCTGTTTGTCTACTCTCTTCTATTAGTTATAGAAGCTCTATCATTAGCTGAGCTGCTCTTATGATGCACATTGCTCCTGCCAAACACATGCAATTTAGATGGAGAATGTGACCAGGCTTCGTTTCCCGTCCCTGTGTGACTGACGGGTTAAATTGACTCACAGACAGACACTGTGATGAAGGGACAGGGAAGGTAAATCAAACACGATTTCTTTGGCCCCTGCTCCCCATCCCTGTCTGTCACTGATCGAACAGGTGACAGCTCCATAGTAGGCACTAAATCCCATTACCAATAAAGTCCTCATGCATTTGCATGTTAATTAGTCGCTATCAGATCTCTGTGTTATCACAAGATGACAGAATTAATCAGCCCCTAAAAGAGTGTAATTAAAAGAAACTGCTATAACGGGATGTCTTTTGTATCAGCAACGACTTTAATATGAAGTCAGAGGTCTGGAACGGATGTGTTTGAGGGACATTCTCAAGGCCATGACATTGAGCAAAGCAGGGGAAGACAGAACTATGGTTATAATGTGTGAAGGGTACGAATGTGGTTCTGCAGAGCCTATTGGTCTGTCCCTTCAAAGTGTGCTGTGAGCTACCCCTCAGACATCAGGTAGATGATTCATTGGAGAAGTTCAGGAGTTTTTAATTCATGTCCTGTCGACTGGTATTACCTGAAGAATAATCATGGAAGCCCAGAACTAAAATTTAGCATAATTGCATCAGACGGTCAAATAAGTTCTGGTGGGAAATGTTAAGAGAAAGATATTAACGCAACTTGTGAAGTCTCACTCCCTCTAAACTGAAACTCTCTGCAAGTTTCAGGCAAGTCTATGGGCCAAATGTCCCCTCACTTTCCAAAATTCGAAAAATGCGAGCAGGCGAGTACCTGGAAAATCCTGATTTGTCCAATGATCAGGTACAAGAAATCTGTGTACCGGAAACAAACCTCTTCGTTAGTCGTCGCATCCCACAGACGGTACGATACCATCATGTTACATATGTCTGTCCACAAGATATTCATTGAAGAGTATTCTCACCTTTCTTTAAGATCCCTGTGTCAATGTATGTTGTCGTTTTGTAGTGGTGGTGTGTGATTAGTGGCAGTCTCATAACTTTTGTTTTTGAGGGAACCAACCTGATGGCCCTCCTTCATAGTGATTCACCCAGAGTGTGAGTCAAACCATTATAGGAAAGGAAAATCTGAAAATATTTTAAGGAAATCCAGCCTTCACATGTTTCCCCAACTAGAATGCAAAAAGCAATGAAATGACCCCCCCCCTCCCCTCAACACACACACACACACACACACACACACACACACACACACACACACACACACACACACACACACACACACACACACACACACACACACACACACACACACACACACACACACACACACACTTGTAGTTGCGTGGTATGCAATATTTATGCTGTCGCTATGTGTTCCTCAGCCTACTGAGGCTTTGTGGGCTTCTTGTAGTGGCTGAGTATGTCTGAACACGGCTCCCTTAAGCTTTCACCATCTGTGCAGAAAACAACACTGTTCCTTTCTTTCACATGAAACCTACTGTACGGTATGTGACCATAGGCATGAGAAGACGATAAGAACAAACAGTATCCTGCCACAAGCAAGAGCCTGAAGAATGGAGGGTTATTGTGTCTACGCTAATAACTGACCTTGCTTGGCTCATGAAGGAATGTTTTTAATGAAGGAATGTTTTTAATGAACAAATACAGAAATACTTTTTGTAATCCTTACTGATAGCATCAGAAGCCAGTTTTCCTGTATTTCCCCACATACGTTATAGTCATGTATGTGCTTCCTCTGCCTCAGCAGATCTATACAGATGAGACTGGTTAATTCCTTTAGTTGTCCAATGATACTGTATTCTGTGATGCTAATAACCCTAGGAGAAACGGCTCCAGAGCTGTATGTTCGTATCTAGATCAAAGTCAAAGAGCCACAGAGCCGTGTCTGCTTCTATTGCCCAGATCAGACTGTATGGAGCATTCCAGTTGAACTAACTCTGCTTGGTCAGTTTGTGTACGCATCAGATCAATAGCAATACAGAGAATCGTTAATAAGTGGAGCAGACGTGAAGGGGAGAGATCTGTTGTGAATACTCACAGAAGTAGAGAGTGTGTGATTCAGACTACAAAATCAATGCCGCTTAATAACTAAACAACTTCCTCTAAATGTACTCATCGATGTTCTGACAGCTCTTATTTCAGATGTCCATCGGGAAGTGGCCTTTTTATACCTGGCTGTGTTATAGCAGTCTCAGCTCTCCTTAGCAAAGTCTTACTGTTAGTAATGTATTATAGCAGTCTCAGCTCTCCTTAGCAAAGTCGTACTGTTAGTAATGTATTATAGCAGTCTCAGCTCTCCTTAGCAAAGTTTTACTGTTAGTAATGTGTTATAGCAGTCTCAACTCTCCTTAGCAAAGTTTTACTGTTAGTAATGTATTATAGCAGTCTCAGCTCTCCTTAGCAAAGTCTTACTGTTAGTAATGTATTATAGCAGTCTCAACTCTCCTTAGCAAAGTTTTACTGTTAGTAATATGTTATAGCAGTCTCAACTCTCCTTAGCAAAGTTTTACTGTTAGTAATGTGTTATAGCATTCTCAACTCTCCTTAGCAAAGTTTTACTGTTAGTAATGTGTTATAGCAGTCTCAACTCTCCTTAGCAAAGTTTTACTGTTAGTAATGTATTATAGCAGTCTCAACTCTCCTTAGCAAAGTTTTACTGTTAGTAATGTGTTATAGCAGTCTCAACTCTCCTTAGCAAAGTTTTACTGTTAGTAATGTGTTATAGCAGTCTCAACTCTCCTTAGCAAAGTTTTACTGTTAGTAATGTGTTATAGCAGTCTCAGCTCTCCTTAGCAAAGTCTTACTGTTAGTAATGTGTTATAGCAGTCTCAGCTCTCCTTAGCAAAGTTTTACTGTTAGTAATGTGCAGCTGTTAGCAGAATAGTTCCTGCTGCTGACACTTAGAGGACACTCATTTATCATTGAGTATTCAGGGAGAGTTTAAAATGCCATGGAATATGAATGTAGCATTAAATATACAATTAAATCTGAAAAAGACAATGGGGAGACATTACATAAGCAGCACTCTGTTATTTCTATAAAAGTAAAAATGATGTAAATTACTTCAAAGAGTTTAAATTATTTTGTTCGTATAAATGTTTGATCGGTTGTGAAAATGTAAGAAAAGAAATCACACAATAACTTGTTATCTGTGGTATTAAGGTTAAATCAATATGACACCCTTTGTCCCCTCAACAGCACCTCGCAAAATAACAGTTACATTTTAAACAGATGGTATATCAAGTCCAAAATATATTTGGAACAAAACACCATTTCCACAGTGTTTACTGTATTCAAATCTGCTACAGGCATTGTGAGTAATTCTATTCCACCTTTCATTATTGTTCCAAGGATATGAAATGTAACTCTCAGAGTTCAGTTTGGAGGGACAGAATACCATACTTTTGTTTCATACATTTTTCATATGTTTTGTTATTTGTTGAAGGGGGAGAGAATAAAGGCAGGGAGGCATAGAACCACCCCCTCAGTGCAGGAAAGGTGAATGTTAAGGGGAGAGAGACAGTCCAGTGTTTAATAAGAGGAACACCATAACCACCCACACAGACTATTCAGAGGGGGAAATAACATAATTATTCCCAATTACTAGTTTTATGTAGGGGTGTGCATTTGGGTTCACCCCTGAATTTTAACATGAAGAAAATGGTAATGATTATCCTTTCAAAAATGCAGTAATTGAAAGTCTGGATTGTTTCAATGCAGTCAGATTCTATGCTATGGTGATATATTTGGCTGTTATAATGACTCCACAGGGTTTGCTATTTATCTAGAGAGGAAGATGCTAACTCAATATGAAGAACAAGGTGCACATAATATAGAAATCAGTAGACAGTAGTATTGTTGTCAACATGTTTGACATTGCTACTGCGACATTTTTTCTCTTGACTAATTTGCTTAACAGGCTACAAAATACAGCATGTGACAGTTGACAGAGGTTTTGTTGTTAGCATTTGTTTGATCTCACATTAATCTGACAGCTGTTTCATTTTATACAAGGGAACTGTACCTCAGTTCTAACATCACTGCTGTTGCTATCTGACAGATGATGGTCTATCATGAAGGAACCAGAGTCTGTTAATAAGAGCCAAGAGCACATCATGTTTTTAGTTAAGTTTGTTAAAGGTCCCTTTGATTTCTCCCATTAATTACTTCATTAGGTGGTTCTTTTTTCATGAGTTTAATGTTTAATGTAATCCGTGCTCTTTGGTGTGTTGGAAGCACTGTGGTACCGACCTTTAAATGCTTACACTTCAGAATATATAGCTCTGGGTGATGTTTGCTCTGTTGCTTTGAGATTTACACAAAAAAATGGGGTACATCAATTTCATTGCCCTGCAGACGTCTCTATTACATGCCTAAAAACGTACCATAGTAATTTTTAAGTCTTGTTCCTCTTAAATTGGTTCATACATGATACCTGTTATCAGTCACCCATCAGTCAATATAGAATGACAATTGAGCCTGCTTAAGCAATCGACATGGGTGATATAGAGTAGTATAGGGTGTTATGTTGGTGCAGTCCAAGGTGACCTAACCAGACCCACTCCTGTAAACCAGATGAATAATACAGATGAATTATGAGGTCAGTGGAGTCAGCTGCTTGAGATGTGCAAATGTAATTTAAACTTTAATGCAAATCTCTCATTGACATAAATGCATGATTTATGCAAATTACGTGAAGATTTGGCCCAGACGTCATAGACCGCTGCAATAGAATGAGTCTTTCCCACTTGACAATGTTTGCTATAATAAAGTGACAATAGCATAACTGACAACAGTAGGTTTCGGTATGAGCCTTGCTCCATAATATCGGTCTCATTTCTCAATTACACAAGTAATATCTTGAATTTAAAATGTTTTCACTCTGTGATGGTTTTCTTTGACAACAGAAGCTATTGCTTGTTTACTGGAGCTGTATTTGATCTCCAACACCAAGGTCAAGCTACCATGAGGCACAGGAGGCTGCTGAGGGGAGGACGGCTCATAATAATGGCTGGAATGGAGTGAATGAAATGGTATCAAACACATGGAAATCATGTTTGATGTGTTCGATACCATTCCATTTATTCCATTCCAGCCATTACTATGAGCCCATCCTCCCCAATTAAGGTGCCACCAGCCACCTGTGCCTTGAGGATGGACAAAGTTAACTTTATGGCCACACACGCGCATCACTCAGCTGCATATTTTTTTAACATTGTACCTGTCAAGAGATTAGCATGAGATGTGATTCCTCTCGTGAGGTAGAATTAAAGATTTTTATTTTTCCATTGACAGCAGCTTTGTGGCACTTCAGTCGCTATTGTAGTGTGCTGATCAAATCCCTTCTGTTCAAACGCAAGTCATTTAGGAGGCAGCCGCTCTCTCCTGGTGGAGATCATTAAAGATAGAGTACGTACACAAGCAGGCAGTGTTGATTTCCCTCTAATATACCCACAAATGCACTGAGCTCTCTTCCCGGGAAAAGCGTCATCTGTCTGGACATCTGGTGTTTATCCTGCTTTTCCATCACCACAGCTATTCAAGCATGTCATTGCAAAAATTAACGTCAAACTCAAATGTCAATCTTAATAGCAGCTCTTAGGGTTTCTTTATCATCACCTAAATGTGCTGTAAACTTGGCTTTTGTAGTCCATTAGTGGTCAATTTAAGATCATTTCTATCTTGATTGGGAAGGGCAAAGCTGTTTACTCATTTTTGCAGTTGAATACATTATTCTAAGCAAGACTTTAGAGAATGTTAAGAATTTTTTATGTACCGTAATAACAATGGTAAGGCACATTCTGTAGATAACTCTGTAGATTAATATTACATTAATACAATTCATTGGTTTGTTGGTTGCAGGGTTTTGAATTTGGGAACATTAAATGCCATGCACAATCATGTAGTCTTGGAGACAATAGCTGATATGAATATTTTATCATCTAAAATATGTCAGGTTGACTTATATAAGGACCCAGGCATTAGCGCTGCTGTACAGCAAGATATTACAAACTGTGTGCCCACACAACTGTAAGTAGTACTTCAATATGTTAAGCTGTGTCTGCAAAGTGTTTGATATTATTATGCAAATGACAAGTGCAGGAGGTTAACATAGATTTTCAGAACAATGTAACCCCTTGCGGTCCTGTATTTAGCTCTTTCAGCAAACGCATTGGGCCTAGTATGACTGCAAGCTGTTGTAAATGTAATTGTGTGTACGTGTGGGTGTGCGTGCGTGCGTGCGTGTGCGTGTGCATGTGTGTCCCCGCAATTTTAGTCATTGAACTCTCCATTCAGCTATTACTGCTTAATTTTTATTTATTTATTGTGACATACCTTCTCTGTGAAGAAAACAGACAGTCTAAGTGCCAAATAGAAAGATTGGATGTACAGGGCAGCACAGGTGTCAGGAGTTAAGACCTTAAGATATGTGGACACCCCATTGCTGACAGGTGTATAAAATTGAGCACACAGCCAAGCAATCTCCATAGACAAACATTGGCAGTGGAATGGCCTGTAATGAAGAGTTCAGTGACTTTCAACGTGGCACAGTCATAGGATGCCACCTTTCCAACAAGTCAGTTCATCAAATTTCTGTCCTGCTAGAGCTGTCCCGGTCAACTGTAAGTGCTGTTATTGTGAAGTGGAAATGTCTAGGAGCAACAATGGCTCAGCCGCGAAGTGGTAGGCCACACAAGCTAACAGAGTGGGACCGCCGAGTGCGAAGTGCGTAGAGTGTCTCTCCTTGGTTGCAACACTCACTACCAAGTTCCAAACTGCCTCTGGAAGCAACGTCAGCACAAGAACTGTTCGTCGGGAGCTACATGAAATGGGTTTCCATGGACGAGCAGCAGTATACAAGCCTAAGATCACCATGTGCAATGCCAAGCGTCAGCTGGAGTGGTGTAAAACTCGCCGCCATTTGACTCTGGACCAGTTGAAGCACGTTCTCTGGAGTGATGAATCAAGCTTTACCATCTGGCAGTCCGACGGACAAATCTGGATTTGTCGGATGCCAGGAGAACTTTACCTGCCCCAATGCATAGTGCCAACTGTAAAGTTTGGTGGAGGAGGAATAATGTTCTGGGGCTGTTTTTCATGGTTCGGGCTAGGCCCCTTAATTCCAGTGAAGGAAACCTTAATGCTACAGCATACTGTACTATGACATTCTAGACAATTCTTTGGGGAAGGCCCTTTCCTGTTTCAGCATGACCGTGCCCCAGCATGACCGTGCCCTATGACCGTGCCCCTGTGCACAAAGCGAGATCCATTCAGAAATGGTTTGTCAAGATTGGCATGGAAGAAATTTACTGACCTCAACCCCATCAAACACCTTTGGGATGAATTGGAACGCCAATTGCGAGCCAGGTCTAATCGCCCAACATCAGTGCCCGACCTCACTAATGGTCTTGTGGCTTAATGAAAGCACGTCCCCGCAGCAATGTTCCAACATCTAGTGGAAATCCTTCCCAGAAGAGTGGAGTCTATTATACCAGCAAGGGGGGGACCAACTCCATATTACTGCCCATGATTTTGGAATGAGATGTTCGACTAGCAGGTGTCCACATAATTTTGGTGTAGTGTAGTGTAGTGTATCACAGGAAGGGCACAACTTCAATGTCATTACTGGTGCCTTTGTTGAAAGGTGGAAAGGGAAGTGAGCACCAAGAACCAGCACTGGCTCAATTAGCATCTGTGGGTTCCTGTAGTAGCTATGTCCCCATTTACCAAACCACTGCAAAGGTTGTCCTGTTAGCTTCTCAGAGGGAGGGCTGGAGAAAAAAGGAGAGCAATGTAAGTTGCCACGCTGAGTAATTAGTTTTCATGGGCCAAGAAGGGCGGCAGGTTGTTGTGACACACACCAGATTGTCCAGCAATCCACTGAGAGCCCCTGTCACTATCCAGAGGGCCCAGTCCAGGGACCACTCTCCTCCCTTCCCAATCCCTCCTCCTCACAAGAGCTGGCCTCTAGCCCACACTACTGAAATAACCAAGCTCTCCATGAGGACGGGGATATAGTAGCAAAGAGTTCTCCTCATTAACTTACTGTGTGTATTCTAAAGTCATTGTGTATTTGCATATGTACCTACGTTCTGTTCACTAAGTTTTGTCACGGGAGGATGTTTTTGTGGGGGGATTAATTGTAATGTTCTTGCTTGTCACTGAGCCAGAAACACAATTTCTAGTCTGTGTATTTGTTCTGTCACAATGTGTTATTTTACAACATGTTTTGACAGGTGATCATTTTATATTAAGACAGGAAACTCTTGGCTCATTAAGTAGCGACGTTTTACATTTTCAAAAAATTACCTGCAAACTGTGAATAATTGATGGCAGGCCTAAATGAATACATTCATTCTAAAATCAACGTGGCATCTTGAGAGAGTTCAGTGAGGGGCCAGATTGACTGTCTGTCTGTCTAGGCAATCCAGTCCCTCTGAGGGGTAGCTTACTGCTAAAGTAAATGACAGTTATGGCGACAAGCAACTTTCTGGGAGGACAAATCATTACTTCAACACAGAGAGGATTCCAGGCCAGGGTACTGTTTAATATGGATTGTAAGAAAGACAGCGAGTGTATGATCTGAGAGAAAGACAGAGGGAGAGATAATACAGAGAGAAAGAGAAAGTGGTCAGATGACTGGACAGAGAAAGAGAGAGTTGTCAGATGATAGGACAGATAGAGAGTGGTCAGATGATGGGACAGAGAGAGAGAGTGGTCAGACGATGGGACAGACAGAGAGAGTGGTCAGATGATGGGACAGAGAGAGAGAGTGGTCAGATGACGGGACAGAGAGAGAGAGTGGTCAGATGACGGGACAGAAAGAGAGAGTGGTCAGATGATGGGGTAGAGAGAGAGAGTGGTCAGATGACGAGAGAGAGAGAGAGAGTGGTCAGATGATGGGGCAGAGAGAGAGAGTGGTCAGATGACGAGAGAGAGTGGTCAGATGACGGGACAGAGAGAGAGTGGTCAGATGATGGGACAGAGATAGGGAGTGGTAAGATAACGGGAGAGAGAGTGGTAAGATAACGGGACAGAGAGAGAGAGAGTGGTCAGATGACGGGATAGAGAGAGAGTTGTCAGATGATGGGACAGAGAAAGAGAGTGGTCAGATGACGGGATAGAGCGAGGGAGTGGTCAGATGACGGGACAGAGAAAGAGAGTGGTCAGATGACGGGATAGAGAGAGAGAGAGTGGTCAGATGACGGGACAGAGAGAGAGAGTGGTCAGATGATGGGACAGAGAAAGAGAGTGGTCAGATGACTGGATAGAGAGAGAGTTGTCAGATGATGGGACAGAGAAAGAGAGTGGTCAGATGACGGGATAGAGAGAGAGAGAGTGGTCAGATGACGGGACAGAGAAAGAGAGTGGTCAGATGATGGGGTAGAGAGAGAGAGTGGTCAGATGACGAGAGAGAGAGAGAGAGAGAGAGAGAGAGAGAGAGAGAGAGAGAGAGAGAGAGAGAGAGAGAGAGTGGTCAGATGATGGGGCAGAGAGAGAGAGTGGTCAGATGACGGGACTGAGAGAGAGTTGTCAGATGACGGGACAGGGGGAGAGAGTGGTCAGATGACGGGACAGAGAAAGAGAATGGTCAGATGACATTTCACGGTAAGGTCAACACCTGTTCTATTTGGCGCATGCGACAAATACAATTAGATTTGATTTGATGACAGGACAGGACAGCATTTCCCACCATCCTCCTGATTATGAGGCATTACACTTATGTTTCCCCTGAAATAGGAAAAACCATTTGTATTGTTGGAAGAAGAGTGTTCACAGTAAATAAATAACATTAAAATGCATCTCAATTAATCACAATATCATACGTTTTTTTGTTAAAAAATGTATAAACTGTGTTCGGTATAAGAAAATGTTCAGTGCCCATTTGAACAGCACTCAAACTCGTACATATTGAAGCACATGCCACATCACTTCATTCATTAGTTCCATCAAAGCCTGTGAATAGCAAATGTTACTCCCTCCTGATAAGGGCATTGAAACATATTAGCTGAAGGTTTTCCACCGAGTATCTGTTCTCCTGTCCTGGGAATCAGAACATCACAGGGATGGTGTCTCCACAGTGGGAGATGTGGTGTTATTTACAAAACTGAAGTGATGGTAATAGTCATCTGTTACCATGTGTCAAATGGGGCATGCCTCTTTAACCATTCATCCCAGGGTGCCTAAAGTTGGTATCATGTGGGTTTTATCCTTTTCAGCAATAAGGGGAATCCAGAAAGAGACAAATTAATAAAACAGTCCGAGGGTTTAGAGATTCTGTTTGATGGAGTTTAATTGAGCTTTCGGATTTAAAAAAAAACTAAACACAATGAAGGGTTCTCTCTTTCGTCAGGCTGTGAGCCAGAAATTGCCTGAAGGAGGAGACCTCAAAGTGAGTAGAGGGTTGACAGTCTATTCTTTGACTAACATGACTGCCAATCAGTACAATTTCAGTACTGATGTCTCTATCTGGGTCCCGAAACAAAATGTTTGTATTGTCCGTAGCTACTGCTATGCATCATTGTGTGCTTGAAGCAATGTTTGTTTTAGTCCAGCGGTTTCCAAACTAGGGGTCGCGACCCCATGTGGGGTTGCCTGATATGAAAATGGGGTCCTGGGAGAATTTCCAAAATCCAGAGGAAAACAAAAAATACAAATCGTTTTTGTATCTCAAAATCATTGCAATGTGGTTAACCTTAAAAATCTAAATGAAACTTATTCAAATCTAAAAGATAAAATTACAAAGTTCTCATAGATGAGGAAAATAAACACAATTCAAGCCCGGTTATTGATTGTAACAATACAATACAAAATATAGCTTTTCTATAAATCTTCACATATAACTGATTGAACACAAGCACTATTTCTACATAGTGAAGATAAAAACTAAGTAAACAGAAGGCACAGTATGTGTGGATGGTGTGGTGTGTGTTTATTTTTATTTGTTATGTTTGGAAAGTTGAGTGAGTGAGTAATGAAATAGTTGCATATCCCAGAGCCAGTGTATTGCTGTGGGCCGGGTATGAGAGGGCTTTCAATGTTGTTCAGATGATGGATATACTTTTATAATGAATTACACGTCTTATTTATTTATTGTCCTATCATGGGGAACTACATTTTTAAAATAAATTATATCTAATTATTTATTATCCTATTTTAATGGTACGGTCCATGGCCCTATACCCTAGACACCCACATGAATGGCCCAGATACTAAGGAGAATTCCCTAACTGTTTTATGTGCATGCTGTAAGCGGTCTGTATGCAGCCAAAATGAGGTCAGGGACCAAGAGCAGCACTGCCCCCTCAACATTCTGAGCCTGCTTGGCAGGGTTGGTCCTGCAAAGCCAAAGCCCCCTAAAGGGAGAGCATAATAAACAAGGAAATTCTCAAAGCTGCTAATGAGAACCTTGACGACCTTGTACCTAGCCGGTGCCCCCACCCAGGCAGTGGCAGTGCTGGCAACACTAGCTGCAGTAACCCATGGGGAGGGGGTCACACTCGGACATTCAGAGAGGGGGTATATTATTGTGGCCCTGGTGGCACGAAATCAAGTCGGACTGCATGGAGATGCTTGGAAACATGGTCAAAATGGATGACCGTATTGTGGGTGTTTCATGAAGAAGGTGTACATTTGACCTCCATCATCTAGGATGTGACAATGGTAAATAAATCTCTACATTTATGCTCATTTTTTGCGCGGTCTTGCAGGCCTTCTCATGCAGCTGCAACTGCAAGTACATTTGTAAATCATGGCCCATCTTGAGTTGGGCTCTGGGATGGTGCAATTGTTGAGAGGGTGAGCTTATGGTTGTGTGGGGGTAAGGGCTGAATGTGTGTGGGTGTATGTGTGTATCCCACAACTGTTGCGAAGGAAGAAGTAAAAGATGTTAGGGACTTTAGAGGATGATTCACAGCAATATGTAATAAAAATCGAGGTGAGGGCGATGGAAATGCATTTGGCAATGGATCTGCTTCGGTTCGGTGGATGGCGCTGTGTGCACTTTTCGAAGGATGGATCCCAGTCGGTCCGGGGCTGTGCGATGCGGGGGGTCGGGGTGGTCTGCCGGGCATTGGGATGACAACCCAACTCGAGATGGGGGCTTTTGGCGGGTGGAATAGTGGGGACCAATTGGAGGTTTGCTTAGTGGAGATGCAAATGTCATGGTACAACTATATAGACACTCAATCATTATGTTACTTTTTAATAGGACGTTTACAAACATATATTTTGATAAAAATAATTGAAAGGTGTGTCTCATTATGGTAAGTGGTGAAATAAGTATGGCCAGTTACAATTGTAATGGCTTAGCAGATAATAAGAAAAGACGATCAGTATTTACCTGGCTAAAAGAGAAGGGTTATAATATCTACTGTTTACAGGAAACCCATTCGACAGTTTTAGATGAAGTTTTGTGGAAAAAGAACTGGGGGGGGTGAAATATATTTCTCCCATGGGCAAAGAAATTCAAAAGGGTTGATGGTTTTAATTAATAATAACTTTGATCCAAATGTGCAACTTGTCCAAACAGATCCTCAAGGTAGATGGATTATTTTAAATATGTTATTGGACAATAAACATATATGGCTTATTAACCTATACGGTCCGAATAATGATGATCCAAGCTTCTTTGACAATATATATAAGAATGTATCAACTCTACAAGCAACACTAGACTCTATTATTATAGTGGGAGATTTTAATACGGTCTTAAATACCTCTATGGACCGGAAAGGAAATCACACTACAAACTATCACCCTCAGGCACTTAAGGAAATCAGGAATGTCATGGATATATTGGAATTAGTGGATATATGGAGACTTAAATACCCTGACCTAGTGAGATATACATGGCGGAGGCTTAATCAAGCTAGTCGCCTTGACTACTTTCTTATATCATTCTCTCTGGCACCAAAAGTTAAAAAGTGTTTGATAGGGGACAGAATGCGGTTGGACCATCACATAATTGGCATATATATTACTCTTACAGAATTTCCACGTGGGCGAGTATATTGGAAATGTAATCAAAGCCTACTAGATGATAAATTGTTTAGAACTAGGACAGAAAAATTTATAACTGACTTTTTTAGACATAACATAGGTACAGCAGATCCCCATATTGTATGGGACACTTTTAAGTGTGCCTTCAGAGGCCATGCAATTCAGTACTCATCTATAAAACAAAAGCAATTTCGATCAAAAGAGTCCATATTAACAAAGGAAATTGAAGGACTAACAGTACAGTTAGATAACAATAAAAACGGTACCATAGAGGCACAGAATAAGTTAGAGGAAAAACAAAAAGAAATGGAGGAACTTATTCAAGAAAGATCCAGTGTAATATATTATAAAAATAAAGCGAACTGGATGGAATATGGGGAAAAATGCACCAAATTCTTTTTCAATCTTCAATATAGAAATGCTACCAAAAAAAACGTATTAAAACTTGTTACAAATGATGGAGTCACGCATGATTCACCAAATGATATTTTGAAAGAGGAAGTAAAGTACTTTAAGAATATGTTTTCGTTTCAGGCTCCTCCATCTCCACTAACTGAAACTAATTGTATGGATTTTTTCCCTAATAATAATGTAAAATTAACATCTGTACAGAAAGACTCATGTGAAGGCCTAATTACAGAGGAGGAACTACTTGATGCAATTGGGGCCTTTAAGGATGGGAAAACTCCAGGACTGGATGGCATACCAGTGGAAGTATACAGATTTTTTTTTGATATACTCAAAGGACCATTATTAGCTTGTTTTAACCACTCCTATATAAATGATAGATTATCAGACACGCAACAAGAAGGTGTGATATCATTATTACTGAAACAGGACCCAAGTGGTATATATAAAGATCCAGTCCATTTAAAAAATTGGAGACCTCTTACACTTCAGTGTTGTGATGCAAAAATCCTAGCAAAATGCTTGGCGCATAGAATAAAAAAAGTTTTGTCAGATATTATTCATCCTAATCAGACAGGTTTTTTACATGGACGATACATTGGAGATAATATAAGGCAAGTACTGGAAACAATAGAACACTATGAAATATCGGGGACACCAGGCCTGGTTTTCATAGCTGATTTTGAAAAGGCTTTTGATAAAGTACGACTGGAGTTTATATATAAATGCCAAGAATATTTCAATTTTGGGGAATCTCTTATAAAATGGGTAAAAATTATGTATAGTAACCCTAGGTGTAAAATAGTAAATAATGGCTACATCTCAGAAAGTTTTAAACTATCTAGAGGAGTAAAACAAGGTTGTCCACTATCGGCATATCTATTTATTATTGCCATCGAAATGTTAGCTGTTAAAATTAGATCAAACATTAATATTAAGGGATTAGAAATCCAGGGCCTAAAAACTAAGGTGTCATTGTACGCTGATGATTCATGTTTTCTTTTAAAACCACAACTAGAATCTCTCCACGGCCTCTTAGAGGATCTAGATACATTTGCTATCCTCTCTGGATTAAAACCAAATTATGATAAATGTACCATATTACGTATTGGATCACTAAAAAATACACATTTTACATTGCCATGTAGTTTACCAATTAAATGGTCTGACGGAGATGTGGACATACTCGGTATACAAATCCCAAAAGAAAGAAATGATCTCACTCCAATAAATTTTTATAGAAAGTTAGCAAAAATAGAAAAGATCTTGCTACCATGGAAAGGAAAATACCTGTCTATTTGTGGGAAAATCACCCTGATTAACTCTTTAATCATATCACAGTTTACCTATTTGCTTATGGTTTTGCCTACACCTAGTGACCTGCTTTTTAAATTATATGAACAAAAAATATTCAATTTTATTTGGAACGGCAAGCCAGATAAAATTAAAAGGGCCTATTTATATAACGAATATGAATTCGGAGGGCAGAAATTATTAAATATTAAAGCATTAGACCTCTCACTAAAGGCATCAGTCATACAAAAGTTATACTTAAATCCAAACTGGTTCTCTAGTAGATTGGTACGAATGTCTCATCCTATGTTCAAGAAGGGCCTTTTTCCCTTTATTCAGATTACACCTGCTCACTTTCGGTTGCTTGAAAAGGAAATAATCTCCAAAATATCTTTATTTTTTAAACAAGCTGTCATAGTAGTGTGTATAGGTGGCATGGAAGTCAGACGCAGGAGAGTAAGACGGAGTGTAAATGTATACTTTTACTAAATGTCCACTCGATATGCTCCAAGCACGAAAATATACATATATCAAATAATCATGGGTACGAGGACCCGTTGCACACCACAACAAGAAAACAATACTTGACATAAAACAATCTCTGACAAACACATGAGGGGAAACAGAGGGTTAAATACACAATAGGAATGGGATTGAAAACAGGTGTGTGGGAAGACAAGACAAAACCAATGGAAAATGAAAAATGGATCGATGATGGCTAGAAGGCCTGTGACGTCGACCGCCGAACACCGCCCGAACAAGGAGAGGCAACGACTTCGGTAGAAGTCGTGACATTACCCCCCCCCCCCCCCCTGACGCGCGACTCCAGCAGCGCGTCGACATCGGCCTCGGGGACGACCCGGAAGGCGAGGTGCAGGGCGATCCGGATGGAGGCGGTGGAATTCTTTTAACATGGAAGGATCTAAAACGTCCTCCACCGGAACCCAGCATCTCTCCTCTGGCCCGTACCCCTCCCAGTCCACGAGGTACTGAAGGCCCCTAGCCCGACGTCTCGAATCCAAAATGGATCGAACAGAGTACGCCGGGACCCCCTCGATGTCTAGAGGAGGCGGAGGAACTTCACGCACTTCAGCCTCCTGGAGCGGGCCAGCCACCACCGGCCTGAGGAGAGACACATGGAACGAGGGGTTAATACGGTAATTAGTGGGCAGTTGTAACCTATAACATACCTCGTTCACTCTCCTCAGGACTTTAAACGGCCCCACAAACCGCGGACCCAGCTTCCGGCAGAGCAGGCGGAGGGGCAGGTTTCGGGTCGAGAGCCAGACCCTGTCCCCTGGTGCGAACACCGGGGCCTCACTGCGGCGATGGTCTGCGTCAATTTTCTGGCGCCTTATGGCACGCTGAAGGTGGACGTGGGCTGCCTCCCAGGTTTCCTCAGCGTGCCGAAACCAATTGTCCACCGCAGGAGCGTCGGTCTGACTCTGATGCCAAGGAGCCAGAACCGGCTGATACCCTAATACACATTGAAAAGGAGTAAGGTTAGTGGAGGAGTGACGTAGCGAGTTCTGGGCCATCTCTGCCCAGGGCACGAACTTCGCCCACTCCCCCGGCCGGTCCTGGCAATAGGACCGCAGAAACCTGCCCACATCCTGGTTAACTCTCTCCACCTGCCCATTACTCTCGGGGTGAAAACCTGAGGTAAGACTAACCGAGATCCCCAGACGTTCCATGAACGCCTTCCAGACCCTTGACGTGAACTGGGGACCCCGATCAGACACTATATCCTCAGGCACCCCATAGTGCCGGAAAACATGTGTAAACAGGGCCTCTGCAGTTTGTAAGGCCGTAGGGAGACCGGGCAAAGGGAGGAGACGACAGGACTTCGAGAACCGATCGACAACGACCAGGATCGTGGTGTAACCCTGTGAAGGTGGAAGATCAGTCAAAAAATCCACTGACAGCGACCACGGCCGTTGAGGAACGGGTAAAGGTAGAAGCTTACCTCTAGGCAGGTGTCTAGGAGCCTTGCACTGGGTGCACACCGAACAGGAGGAAACATAAATCCTCACGTCCTTAGCTAAAGTGGGCCACCAGTACCTCCCATCAAGACAGCGCATCGTCCGACCTATCCCAGGATGACCAGAGGAGGGTGACGTGTGAGCCCAATAGATCAATCGGTCGCGGACAGCAGACGGAACGTACAGACGACCAGCTGGACACTCAGGAGGAGAGGGCTCTGCACGTGACGCCCGCTCAATGTCCACGTCCAGCTCCCACACTACTGGCGCCACCAAACACGACGCTGGGAGTATGGGAGTGGGATCCATGGGCCGCTCCTCTGTGTCATACAGCCGAGACAATGCGTCTGCCTTGACGTTCTGGGAGCCTGGTCTGTAAGTAAGCGTGAACACAAAACGAGTGAAAAACATGGCCCACCTTGCCTGGCGAGGATTCAGTCTCTTTGCCTGCCGGATGTACTCCAGATTGCGGTGGTCAGTCCAGATGAGAAAAGGGTGATTAGCCCCCTCAAGCCAATGCCTCCACACCTTCAAGGCTTTTACGACAGCTAACAGCTCTCGGTCCCCCACATCATAGTTTCGCTCCGCCGGGCTGAGCTTCTTCGAAAAGAAAGCACAGGGGCGAAGCTTCAGTGGCACACCCGAACGCTGAGAGAGCACTGCTCCTATCCCAGCTTCGGATGCGTCCACCTCTACTATGAATGGCAAAGAGGGATCTGGATGAGCCAACACAGGCGCCGAGGTAAACAGAGCCTTCAGTTTACCAAAAGCCCTATTCGCCTCGGCCGACCACTGCAAGCGCACCGGTCCCCCCTTTAGCAGTGAGGTAATGGGAGCTGCAACCTGACCAAAACCACGGATAAATCTCCGGTAGTAATTGGCAAACCCTAAAAAACGCTGCACCTCCTTTACCGTGGTTGGAGTCGGCCAATTACGCACAGCTGTAATGCGGTCGCTCTCCATTTCCACTCCTGAAGTGGAAATCTGATGCCCTAGGAAGGAGATGGATTGTTGGAAGAACAAGCATTTCTCAGCCTTGACATATAAATCATGCTCCAACAGGTGACCAAGCACCCTGCGCACCAGGGACACATGCTCGGCGCGTGCAGCGGAGTATATCAAAATATCATCGATATACACCACTACACCCTGCCCGTGCAGGTCCCTGAAGATCTCATCTACAAATGATTGGAAGACTGATGGAGCATTCATCAACCCATATGGCATGACCAGGTACTCATTATGACCTGAGGTGGTGCTAAATGCCGTCTTCCACTCATCACCCTTCCGAATACGCACCAGATTGTAAGCACTCCTGAGATCCAATTTTGTGAAGAAGCGTGCCCCGCGCATTGACTCCATAACTGTATTGATCAGAGGTAGCGGGTAACTATAGTTCACCGTGATTTTATTGAGATCTCGATAATCAATGCACGGGCGTAAACCGCCATCCTTCTTCTTCACAAAAAAGAAACTCGAAGAGGCGGGTGAAATGGATGGCTGAATGAACCCCTGACGCAGGGATTCAGAGAAATATGTATCCATAGCCACTGTCTCCGCTTGCGACAGGGGATACACGTGACTCCTGGGATATGCAGCGTCTACCAGGAGATCTATCGCACAATCCCCCCGTCGATGGGGTGGTAATTGAGTAGCCTTCTTTTTACAGAAGGCGAGAGCCAAATCGGCATATTCTGGGGGAATGCGCACGGTGGAGACCTGGTCTGAACTTTCCACCGTAGTAGCACCAACGGAAACCCCTAAACACCTACCTGAGCACTCTCGCGACCACCCCGTGAGAGCCCTCTGTGGCCTAGAAACAGTGGGGTTATGATAAGTTAACCAGGGTATGCCTAGCACCACAGAATACGCAGGAGAATCAATAAGGAAAAGACTAATCTTCTCCTTGTGACCCTCCTGCGTTATCATATACAAAGGTGCGGTGACCTCCCTGATAAACCCTGACCCTATTGGTCGACTATCTAATGCATGAATAGGGAAAGGCATATCCACAGAAACAATAGGAATCCCTAAACTATGAGCTAAATTTTTATTAATGAAATTCCCAGCCGCGCCTGAATCTACTAGCGCCTTATACTGGGAATGCAGGGAAAAATCCGGAAAAGTGACGGAGACAAACATAAGTGCAGCAGAGGGCTCTGGATGAGAATGGTGCCTACTCACCTGGGGTGATGCCAGAGTGCCCTGCCTGCCCTCTCTTTTCCCAGAGGAACCAACCCGGCACCGACCAGCAGTGTGATCTCTGCGATCATAGATGGTGCTCGAGCGGGAACCCCCTCCGGTCTCCCTGCGCACCATCCCTCCCAATTCCATAGGTTCGGGAGAGAGGGTGCGGGAGGATGGAACAACCAGACCCCGATCTAGACGTCCACGAGTAGCCAGCATGTTGTCCAGCCTGATGGACATGTCCACCAGCTGGTCGAAGTTGAGGGTGGTGTCTCTACAGGCCAGCTCTCGACGGACGTCCTCGCGTAGACTACAACGGTAGTGGTCGATCAGGGCCCTGTCGCTCCATCCAGCGCCGGCAGCTAAAGTCCTAAACTCCAAAGCAAACTCCTGTGCACTCCTCGTCCCCTGCCTCAGATGATAGAGGAGCTCACCCGCTGCTCTGCCTTCGGATGGGTGGTCGAATACCCTCCGGAAATGGCGGATGAACTCCTCAAAATGGTCCAACGCCGCATCCTCTCCACACACAGCATTGGCCCACTCCAGGGCTTTCCCGGTGAGGCATGAGACGAGGGCGGAAGTCTTCTCACGGTCTGATGGTACTGGAGAGACCGTGGCCAGATACAAGTTCAGTTTTAGGAGAAAACCCTGGCAGCTGGCAGTATCTCCATTGTATCCCGTGGGTAGGGATAAATGGATCCTGTTCTGTTCAGGAGGAGAAAAAGCGTTCAAAGGAAATCCAGGTTGTGGTGGTGGAGGTGCTGGAAAAGCTCCGTGTCTCTCCCAGCGGTCCATATTCTGGACAATGCGATCCATGGCAGCGCCCAGACTGTCAATCTCCTCCGCTTGTTCCATGACGCGTTCCTCTACCTCCATGAGCGAAGTGCCTCCTCCTGCTGACTTCATAATAGGGTCAGAGATTCTGTCATAGTAGTGTGTATAGGTGGCATGGAAGTCAGACGCAGGAGAGTAAGACGGAGTGTAAATGTATACTTTTACTAAATGTCCACTCGATACGCTCCAAGCACGAAAATATACATATATCAAATAATCATGGGTACGAGGACCCATCGCACACCTATACAACAAGAAAACAATACTTGACATAAAACAATCTCTGACAAACACATGAGGGGAAACAGAGGGTTAAATACACAATAGGAATGGGATTGAAAACAGGTGTGTGGGAAGACAAGACAAAACCAATGGAAAATGAAAAATGGATCGATGATGGCTAACACCGCCCGAACAAGGAGAGGCAACGACTTCGGCAGAAGTCGTGACACAAGCCTTAGAAAGTTGGTTGCAATTTCAGTTTAATCCACCTGAAAGGACGGAACAAATAGTACAACAAATCTTGTGGTTAAATTCAAATATAGTAATTGATAAAAAAAACTGTATTTATCGAAGAAATGTTTAAAAAAGGTATAATTTTTGTGAATGATATCATAAATAGGACTGGTGGAGTAATGTCACACATGCAGCTAACACAGACATATGGAAATGTCTGCTCTACCCAAAATTACAACCAATTAATTGCAGCATTACCACAAAAATGGAAGAGGCAGGTGGAAGGGGATAAAAGTAAGGAACTTGTATGTCGGCCTTATATTAAAGAACATAAATGGTTAAAGAAAAGTGTGATAGATAAAAACATATACCAATTTCATTTAAGGACCAAAAACCTTACGGCTGTGCCATACAAATTGCAAAATAGTTGGGAAGAGATTTTCGATGTACCCATTCCATGGCACATGGTTTATGAATTGATACGCAAAACAACGCCGGATTCAAAACTTCGAATTTTTCAATATAAATTACTGTACAAAATTCTTGCAACTAATAGAATGTTATATATATGGGGTATACAATCTTCCCAGCTCTGCAGATTCTGTTGTGAGGAGGCAGAGTCATTAGATCATTTATTTTGGTATTGTCCATATGTAGCTCGTTTTTGGTCACAGGTCCAGGAATGGCTGAAGAATTGCAACATTTGCCTAAAACTAACGCTACAGATAGCAATACTGGGGGATTTGAAAAGCCATAGTCAATCAATCAATAATATAATAATTATTTTGGCAAAGATGTTTATTTTTAATTTACAATCTGTAGAAGCTATGAGAATAGGAAGGTTCAGGTCTTTTGTGAAGCATCACAGCACAGTTGAGAAATGTATGGCAAATAGAAATCCGAAATGGATGATGTTGGAAGATAGATGGGAGGAGTTGGGTGGAGCTGAAGGGTGGGACTAATAACAAGATAAACAATATAGGGCATACGGGATCTGTGAAATGTGTATAGGTGCGGAGCTTTTGTGAAATAGCACAGTTACAAGTGGAAATAAAATTGGATGGACAACAGAAATAGAGGAAGGACTAAGAACAAATAAGAGAGAACTATTGTAAAGTGGACTGTGTCTGTAAGATAGGTATAAGATGTAGAAATTGAAGGTAAAAGCAGAAGTGTTTATAAGTTTACTCCAATTGGGGGATTGGTGGTAGGGTCGCGGGGAATAATAATAAAGGCATATTCTTTAAAAAAGTATGTATGTCTATATAGGTATGTGTATGTATATATGTGTATATGTATGCATACGTGTATGGATATATATATTTACCCCAAAAAATATGGGGTAATGGAAATGATGCAGACAATTACATTGGAAGCAACATTCTTTCCGCAATACTAAGCTGATCCACCCCTAAATAAAAAAAAATAATAATAAAAAAAAACAAAAACAAAAACAATGTAGGGCATACGGGATCTGTGAAATGTGTATAGGTGCGGAGCTATTGTGAAATAGCACAGTTACAAGTGGAAATCAAACTGGATGGACAACAGAAATAGAGGAAGGACTAAGAACAAACAAGAGAGAACTATTATAAAGTAGACTGTGTCTGTAAAATGTGTATAAGATGTATAAATTGAAGGTAAAAACAGAAATGTTTATCAGTTTACTCCAATTGGGGGATCGGTGGTAGGGTTTGCAGGGAATAATAATAAAGGTATACTCTTTGGAGAAAAAAAAAGAAAAAAAAAAAAGATAAAATTCAACCAGAGAGTGCCCTTAGATCATGGGATAAGGCCGCACTTGACTTTTGCACTTGAATCATTCCCGTGGTGAATGGCTAGGCCCACTACCGTACGAAACCACACAGTATTACCAGCCGCAATTGATATTGTGAAAATGTGTGGGGAGGCAGAGGCACAGAAACTCACATCAATACCATTGTCAGATAACACTTTTAAACAAAGAATGGGTGCTAGCAATCAAGAGGGAACTCTGAATGACTCAAAAACTCCCCAGCTTATGCTTTCCAAATGGACGTTAGCTGTGCGGACCGCGATGCCCATGCATTCCATGCATTTACTTTTGTTTGCAATACATGTCGGGGGATGCTATTCAGGAGGACATATTGTTTTGTCTCACAATTCTCGAGCATGAAACGGCACAGGCGATGTTCAGTGTACTGCGTGGCTATATTGACGAAAAACAGATCCCATGGGATCGAATGGTGGGCTTTTGCACAGATGAGGCTCAATCTATGGCGGGACGGCAGATAGGCCTCTGCACTCTAGTTATGAATGTGTCTCCCTCTGGCATATGGACACATTGTATGATACACTGAGAGCAACTGGCAGCAAAAGAGCTGTGCACAGAACCAGAGATATACTGCAGCAGGTAATTTCGATTGTAAACTACATCAAACCACATCCACTGTGCGCACGCTTGTTTGCAAAACTATGTGGAGATATGGGATCAGAGCATGGCAATGTTCTATTTGATGCTGACTAGGCTGCTTGGTGGTTATGGAAAGATATTTTGCATTAAGAGAGGAACTGTTGTAATTCACAATGGATTTAAAAATAACAGACCTTTTTGACTTTCTATGTAATGAAAAAAAAATTGGTCTCCTTGCCTGCTGTATGTAACAGACATATTTGGGAAACTGAACGAACGCATGCAGGGGAAACACAAAAACATTCTACAGATGAGTGACCGAATCAGTGGATTCAGAGGAAAGAATTCTTATTGGAGAGAGTCTTTTAAAAGAGATCCATGCCCCCTTCCCTCCGCTGTGCATGTTTCTAACAGAAAACAGAGTCAGTAAGTGTCCTACACGAGGGATGACTGCTCACCTTCAACGCTTAGAAGAGCACTTTGGGACCTACTTCCGAATCCGTTTGACTGTGATCCTGGCACAGTTGACATGCCGGTAAGTGAAATCGAACAGCTGATCGAGTTGTCATGTGACCGAATGCTGCAGACAACGCATTCAAGGGTCACTAAGGAGGAGTTTTGGTTCTTGATTCAAAGGGAAAAAACTTGCCGTCTCCCTCTGAGCATTACAACTCATGGTACCCTTCGCCAGCTCATATCTGTGTGAAGCTGGATCCAGTTCTCTCGTCTGCATTTAAAACCAAATATGGATCCAGGTTGGATGTGACAGCAGAGATGAGGTGCGCACCTTCGAACACGCCCCCTGACTTTGAGAAGCTCCGACGCAACATGCATCAAGCACACCTATCTCATTAGAGGTGGCGAGATGAGAGACATTATGTCAGACTCATTTGCAATTGACTGTCATAGCCCCACATTAAAAGTATGTGATGGTGAGTTGAGAAGACAACCAGAAATACAGTTGTAATGTTTTTCAATTGACTGCCATAGCACCAAATAAAAAGTCAACATTGACTGTTAATTACATATTTTTTCACATGGTTGGGGTCACGAGAATTTTTAGATATCAAAATGGGGACATGGGGCCCAAAAAGTTTTGGAACCCCTGTTCTAGTCAAACTGAACATGTGTTCTGTTTTAAAACGTCACAACTCTGGGTGAATGTGTAAGTTAATCACATCAGTACTTAAAACAGTAACTTTTTATTATCTTGGAAATATGCCGTCTTGGAAAATGTCATCAAACTATGAAATACACCAGGTCTACCCTGCGGTTATGGAAATAAATTGAACAACAAGAAAAATAGCGACTTTCAATCAAGCAAAAAGTAATTACATGATGCTGGGCATGTCTCTCATGATGAGGTAGTCTTGTATGCTGACATGACTGTTGAGAGGTCGTTGTGATTCGAGGTGCAAAGCCATGTACATGAAATAATATTTCACCATTACCAACAAAATGATCAAGGAATCAGGTAGGACACAATAAGAGATATGATGTTCTCGTAAAGACAATGAAGGATAGAAAGAGAGAAGGATAAAGAAGTCCCTCAGCAGTTTGAGGAACAGCCCAGTTGTCATTTCTTTAAGTCACCCAGTCTAATTTTTTTGTCAAATATTATATCTCTTTGGGCTTCTGGTGGTCAATTTGCAATTTGCAGTATACAAATGATGTTCCGGTCCCCCGACCATCCGCTCAAGAAAAAATTGGCTTGGCTGAATCTAGATGATGATCCCTGACATACAGTTTCTACAGATGGCTCGTTATCGGTCTGCTCTCTGGTAAAACCATGGATCACTCTGAGGTCACGGCAACCCCGCTGACCCTGAGGTCAGTGCTTAATGAAAGCATGTCCTGTCTGACTTATGAGGTCCTGCCCTGCATGTGCTATGACACAGAGTCCCCACAAGATAACATGGGGTTACCAGGGGTTAATCAAGTCTGATTCTGCTCTCTGTGTGCAATATGATATTACCTGCTTGACTTTGAGATGGATCCCTGATTGCTCTGAGGAGAGCTATAGGCTCTTTTTATGGCCTCATAGCTATACATAATTATACTATCAGGGTCTCTTCACCTCCATTACAGTACATATGCCTACTATACAGTGAATTGAAGAATAACATTGTATCGCAACATTTCCCCATTGAGATTGTTAAGATATTTGAATGGATTTATATTTTTCCCTGAAGTTTTATCACAGAAAGACTCAAAACATAAAGTGCATTCAAAAGGCAGTGTAGCGTCTTCCAGCTATCCACCATGCTGTGATAAACAGATATTGTCCATAATAATTGTCCAAATGCCAACTCTTGGCATAATCATATAATCCATTATACTGTGCTGTATGCTTCTATGATTCATAAATCATTTCATGCATGTACTCTAGTTGAGATTATGCGACTCAACCAAATTAGAAGATCTCACCAGGGTAATCCTTAGCTGTGCCATGTCTTCTCCTCCCTAGCCCCACACACGCCCCTCTCTCTCATTGGTGTCTGATGAGCCCTCTCTCTGGCAACATGTGACTGTACTCTACTGTACTTTGAGTGCAGTCTGCAGCCTGAACCTGAGATCTCATATGAAAGCTGGCTTCTCTCGACGACAGGCCGTGTGCTGAGCCCCTCCTGTGGCGGTCTCAGCAGGGGAACACAAGTGTACGGGGAAGGTGGCCAAGAAGGAAGCCAATAGAATCTCTGCATGTGTTCTCTCGAAACGTCTGACGCGTCCACATCACAGAACCTCTCGAGCTTAATCAGTGTGTCTGAGAATAGAGGCGCGTGTTTGACAGTCTGTCAGAAAAAGGGTATTTAAAAAAAATCTGAGGAATATTATTTTTGTTGGGTAATTACCGCACCAGCTGCTAAAATGTTTTTACATGCCATCAAGATGGCTTCAGTCACAGAGGAAAGACAGGAGGAGAGAAGCTAGGGCAATCTGTTCTTACTGTGGTGAAATTCTCCTCTCTCTCTGTCTCTCTCTGTCTCCTGGGTTTTTACTGTTGGCCAGAATATGTGACTGACAAACCAAACAGAAGGTAGAATCAGTGAAACTTGGAAAAATACATAACGAATAGAATCTTCATATTTGATGCAAATTGTATGTAAAGCGCTGTAAACACCTCGTTCAAACCAACTGACTAATATGAGATGGTTGCATATTCATTTCTATCATCACACATTCATTTAAAATATGTTGGACAGTTTGGAAGTTATATGCACACAACTGATGTTAGTTGTGGAATGCATATACTGTACAGTCTATTTGTTTCTGATCTAAGAGGCTTCAGCATACTATTATCCAACACTGCTGCCCCCATGCTGCCACACTAACTCCTACAAGTAGCCACCACCCTGCATCATTCAAGGAGGCAGTGCAATTAAAATATTATGGTTTGGAGGAAATGTGTAATATCCTTGCCCCTGGCAACCATATCTAGTTATCACATTTTAGGGAAGACCCAGATGCAGACAGTGTCAAAGTAACACAACTTTATTACTAGAACAGGGGGCAGGCAAAACGACAGGTCAAGGGCAGGCAGAGGTCGGTAATCCAGTCCAAAGGGCACAGAACTGCAGGCAGTCTTAGGGTCAGGGCAGGCAGAGGTCAATAATCCAGTGTGGTGTGACAAGGAGAGAACACAGGTATAAATACACTGGGGATAATGGTGAAGATGGGTGACACCTGGAGGGGGGGAAGCCAAGCACAGGCAGGTAAAACAGATCAGGGTGTGACACTAATCTAGATTATCATTCATATTTAACATTTCTCCTTTTGTTTTATATCATCCATGAATCCTATTTAGTACTTACTTTTTGTCGCTGTCATACAATTTGTCCTTGTGTAACTTGTAATAAGACACTATGGTACAGTTGTAAATTATTTTCTTTACTCGGGTGAGCCAGCTTTTACTGTTTAGCTAGCCTGATGCCATAGTGCAATCTCTAGTCTTACACTTTACTTCTTAACTTCATTGTCTAATGTTAACTTAAAATGTAGTTTGATTGCTTCGTACATCCTGCCACGCCTAATGTAACTGTCTTGATAGCAAATAGAATATGGTTCAGGCTACAGTGTATATTTTAATTAGGATTTGGCAGTTTGTTTACCGTCAACAATTTGTCTATCAACTATGGCACGGATGCTGTGTAATATTTTAACAAAAACACAATAATTGCCAAATGTTTTAAATAAGCTGCCAATAGCCCGATTTGTCATACCAATGAATCCAAACTAGGGTCGCAAAGAGAGGGTAACTTCAAAAGTTACTTGAAACTTTTGAATTTTGTCAGTAAACTACCATAATTTTGGTATCTTTCAAGGATCTATCACAAGACATCTAGTGGCTCTTTTGGGTAATTCAGATTATCACAGGTGTCTGTATTTATTCCTTGCCCTCTGTGTGGCCTTATCACATGTAAAATATATGAAATAATGATAAAAAACGTTTTGGGAATGACAAGGCTGTAAAATATTATCCTAAATATAAACCATCAACTTAGTGAATATCATTAGTGTTAAATATGAGGGTTTCAGCATGAAATATCCTTTCTATATATTTTACACACTTCAAATGTTTTTACTATGTCAATATGTATTTTTTGTCAATGTTTTGGCATCAAACTGGTGGCATTTGTGAAGAAAAGTCAATAGTTGGAAGAATTGCAGAGTTAATTGAAAATAATGCCATTGTTGAGTTGATGCTTTTTTCATTAATTAGGCCTTTTTCTCTTGAACCATATGTTCTATCTACTAGAAACTCGACAATATGGACACAGATATAAAAATATATATATACTATATATGAATACATTTTATACAAGTTATTCAAGTATAAATGACCAAAGTTATGATAGATTGCCATAGATTTTCAGTTAATTACTGAAATGACTGAAGATTCCGGTAACTTTGGGAAATTACCAGTGTTTTGCAACCCTAATTCAAACATATCTTGAAAACCCAACATAATTGAATCAATCTGAGAGAGTTAGGAGTGAAATTGAAGTGTTGAGCTACAGTAGTCATCTCATGTGAAATCATCATTCACCCTGTTCAAAATACAAACCAATGAATGGAAATGTGTCTTGCAGAAGCTGATTGCCAAAGGTAATTACCAGTGGAGATTAAAATATATGCACTTGCATCTACCATTTCTATCATGGTCTCCAAGGTTCAATGGGAGGCTGAGACTAGAACCATGAATTATCAATAACTCAATAAACATAACATAACTAGATCTTTGAATTGTATGGGGGATGAAGAGGTCTGGGTTCTGAATCTTGTGTAAAGATGTTGGTGGATTTATTAGATGTTTTAATTTTTTCTGTTTTGACATATACTACTGGTCAAAAGTTTTAGAACACCTACTCATTCAAGGGTTTTTCTTTATTTTACTTTTTCTACATTGTAGAATAATAGTGAGGACATCAAAAATATGAAATAACACACTATCTAGTAACCAGATGGGATGGCGTATCGCTGTGGTAGCCATGCTGGTAGTGTGCATTTAATTCTAAATAAATCACAGACTGTCACCAGCAATGCACCCCCACACCATCACACCTCCGCCTCCATGCTTTACAGTGGGAAATACACATGCAGAGATCATCCGTTCACCCACACCGCGTCTCACAAAGACACGGCGGTTGGAACCAAAAATGTAAAATTTGGACTCCAGACCAAAGGACAAATTTATATCGATCTAATGTCCATTGCTCGTGTTTCTTGGCCCAAGCAAGAAACACTTCTTATTGGTGTCCTTGAGTAGTGGTTTCTTTGCAGAAATTTGACCATGAAGGCCTGATTCACACATTTCCCTCTGAACAGTTGATGTTGAGATGTGTCTGTTACTTGAACTCTGTGAAGCATTTATTTGGGCTGCCATTTCTGAGGCTGGTAACTCTAATGAACTTATCCTCTGCAGCTGAGAGCAAAGGCTTATCCTCTGAAGTCCTTTTTGTTCACACGTAATTATTAGATGGCCTCTACTGTGACATTGTAATGCCATGGCATGTATGTCAGAGTCCCATAGTGAAAAGTCATGCTGATAGCGGAGGTGTGTCTCCTTTCACTGGAGTGCTGTGTTAAATGTTAAGGAGCTCAAACAAAACCATTATGTTCCTTGGCTCCACATTTATGTCTTTAATAAGGGCATAAATTGATACATTAAAAGCCGCCATGGGAGGGATAATTCACACATGCTGCTCCCGCCAATGTGAATAGACAGTTGCTGCATTAGCTCTTTGACACACTAGAGACAGCTAGCCAGCTACTGTACTGTACCTACAGACGGTTGTGGCCATGTTGCGAGTGATCTCCAGCATTAATATTAATGGGCACGTTTGTCACTGAAAGTATTAACAGGGTTTCTGCGTCTACATTCTGAGGCTAACTACTGAGAAGTGAGGCTATACTAAAGAGGTTAACACACCCTCATGGAGAGGCACACACACACACTCTCACACACACCAGTGCGTGTTTGGACATCCTCACAGCTGCTAGTGAGGACACAAGGGGATCGGCTTTCCCTTCTCTCAGAGAAATAGCAGGAAGACCAACCCACCTGCTCTAAATGCATGCACACGCACACACATACACACACACACACACACACACACACACACACACACACACACACACACACACACACACACACACACACACACACACACACACACACACACACACACACACCATGCTGCTAATTGTGCTGCTGTTATCTTGGACGTGCTGAGATCTTATAATGTACAAGTGAAGGAACTTGTTTTCAACAGTATAATGAACTATGAAGAACTTACATTGTATGAATGTTGCAGTTTACAACATACTGGAAAACCCAATTTCAAGAAGAGATACTGTAAGAAGGCTACCCTATTCCATGCATTTTCAGCCAAAAAAATGTCTTACTTGAAGGAATAGTTATTGTTTTTCGGTGCTTTGTATTTTCTTAAAGAGACTCAATTAGCACTGCAAAGTTCGATGACATAACAGTTGTTGCGCTAGCATTTGTGTGGGGGATTTTTAGATGGAGAACAAAAATCCTTGATTAAGTCTTCATGAGCCTGATGATTATTCAGATAAAGTCAAAGACAAGTCTTTGTTAATATTACATGATTACATTGCATGCTATTAGCAATTGTTCTGCAATCCTCCAGTTTTCCATGCTGTTGTCAATTCAGCTTTTACTCAATATATGTTCGCCCCATGAATCAACACTGTTAAGTAAAAGGAGAACAATTTAGGCCTATTTTAGTGTTTTGCCTTGATATAATATGATGTCTGAGGCCCAAGTAAATGTTTAGAGGCTGATCACCAGCTCAGGTCTAATTTGCAATATTAGTGTCTCTAATGACATAATCGAGGTGTCAGCTGGTATTTTGTGTTGCAAGGAAACAATATATTTGAGCTCCATAAATACATAATGTCCCCATGAAAATCAATTTGCGACAAATTATGTGACTTACTGCATGCATTATACATCTTTCATAAGTTGACAATGCCATACTAAAACTGTGTGCAATTCATCTTACTGTGAATGAATTTTCTACCAGAAAAAGAAAAGCTTCAACATCAGAAAGACATATCTTTCCTTCCCCCATTCCTTTGCTTACAGCGAAATACGATGTTGATGTGAGTTTTCCACGCTTGAAATACGTTGTAACGTCTTATGGGATTACGTGAGCCTACAAAGCCATTTCAGTTCAACGTTTGAAGCTTGAAAATCTCTGACTCCATCCAACCCCACCACTCCCCCCCTTAACTCCTTTCCAACAAAATGTCATCCTCCAGTTGCTGTAACCATGTCCTGTGAGGTAAATGGACTAGATCCTAATACAGTGTGATGGTCTGAGATAAGGCTTGTCTGGGGTTTGAGCAGTGTGTTGGTGTGGTCCCAGATAACCCACATGAACAAGCAGAGGGTCCAGCCTAGCCTAGAAGAGGGACTAGCATGACTCCCAAGGGCGCTAGAGAGATGACCCCCATGTCCTCATGTTCCAACTGGCCATCTCCTGCTTTCCACAGGACCCAATCCGACAAGCTTTCAAGCCAGGGTCATATTCTGTTTGCGCATATAACAAAAAAGAATATGCAACAAAACAGAACAGCACTTGTCAGTGTTGGAAGGAGAAGATGTATTGAAATAATGACCCCCTGGTGTTTTAGCTTCTAGATAGTTTAGAGAGGAAGCGGGGAAACATTGAAATCTATTACATGTTGAATCATTTTACTGCCTAGCTCTCTGAGAACATAAAACATCCCTCTCTGTGCCGTGCTGTTACAGTAGCTATCTTCAACTGGTGGGTATTTTTATTGCATCGTTTTTTACCTAGACTAACCAAGCATGCCACAAACATGTTAGATGTGCTGTGAAAATGACTCAAATACAAATCAATATCACCAACCAGTGCAAGCTTTCTGCACTGTTTATGTTTATTTATTTTGTGTGGCTTGAAAGACATCTCATTCTGAACACTGAATACTAGCCTTGAGGGCTTTCCTGCATCTTAACATCATCTAAACTACAGCCACATATGACAGATCCCAATGTGTTGCTTTAGCAGTTGGAAACCACCCGTGCTGTTGTGGCTTTTATGGTTGGGAGAGGGTATGTATTATAAACAACCCCCCCTGGCAGTTAAAATGAAGACACCTCCCAAACCTCAGAATGTCAGCCCATCTGTCCTGGGGGAGTCATTAGTGTGATGAAGTACATTGTTTCCCTCTAAATCTATGAATGTTACAAAAACAGCAACAACAGGCCCGGGTGTCAGAATCTGTCACAGTCATACCATTTCCCCTCCATGGCTACTCTCAATTAACCATCATGTGTTCCTCTTGTTTGCCTTATTGGAAGGGTGAGACGTTTATATTTTAAACCTCAACTCTGATTGTGTCTGAAAAGACTAAATGAGGGGTGAGGTTGTCGTTGTTTTTGTTTTATGCATTTCATGGATTTTCACCAGTGCCCCAGTTCCACTGGGCATCATCTTTTATATTCTATAATCTGGTGGAACAGTCAAGTGCACAGAGACTATTGGGTGCTAATGTTTCTGCTAACACCCAGTCAACAACTTTGTTTATTCTGCTACATTGAAACAGTTTTTTATTCACTGGTGCATACTCATCAACGGAATTTAGTCAATTTCTCCCTCCAGTTACTGAGGTAAACAGTGTGTGTGCATACGTGCGGGTATGTCTGGGTATACATGTGTTTATTCATCAACTAGTAGCCTCTGTTTAGTAGACTTTTAGTAAAGTAACGTAAAGCACTATGTGATGTATTTATGTGCAGCTCCAGAAGCATGACCGTGAGAGTGAGGACGTCCCTTCCAGGTGGAGAACAGAGGGGGAGATGGCAGCAGAGGCTTCTGATCTCAGGAAACAATTCAGCTAAACTGTCCGGTAAAGCACCACTTTAGGTCTTTCTCTATAAAGAGGGCTACATTGAAAAATGTTTTGCCCATGATGTTAAAGTTGTTGTTGAGTGCTTTAGTTGAAATAAAAGGTTCATGTTAGTGACTCATGACTTATTGTGTTTTGTCTTTTTTCCAATCCAGAATCTCTATAACGACAACTTACAAAGTTTCAAGTGATTGTGAAGTGGATTATTCTTCAGTTGGCACTGTTGTTGAAAAACTTATTTTGAACTGAACTGATGTGGTTGATTACAGTTGATACATCTTTAAATGTAATGTGTGACTTGTATTATTACCTCAGATGTTTTTTTGTGGTGTTTTTGTTGTTCTCCTTGGAATTTATTGGGGTTAGACTTGTACCAGAGTTATTGTTGTTGTTTTTATATTCCATGAGTGTCACAACATGTACATGTTGAATTATTCATCAATCGCTCTCCCTTGCATCAGTTCTGAATCCCACCAAATCAGTGCTCATAACAACATTTAAAGGTCCTCTAAACCCTACAGTCACAGCTATGAACATGCATGTGGGCACCTCCATGCAAAGCGGAGCTAAAAACGAGTGGATAATGAAGGTAACATGTGGTTAATAAAGAGGAGCAGCTGCTCTGGGATCTGTGAAATTGTCAAATCAGATTTAGTGTGCCGTAGGAGACAACAAGCCTGCCAAAGAGTCAGCTGAAGGCAATAGATCTGCTTCCACATTGCCGGAGGTCATAGTAGTGGAAAGCAGAGATGTTGTTGTTGCTGGTTTTTCTTCATATTTGTGATTAAGTTTAAGTATCTGATTTGGAAAAAAGTTTGCTTTTCCTAATAATCAGTTTAGTTTAGTTTATTAGGATCCCCATTAGCTACTGCACATGCAGCAGCTACACTATCCTGGGGTCCACATAAAACGTACAAATACATAACAAGAAAAACACAAGATATCACATTCAGTTAAAATAAGAGTTATATATATAGGAAAGACAAGAAGAGACCAAAAAAATATCATTTACAGTGAGATAATGAAGGCCTGAAACATTACGAGAAGCATTTTGAAGCCTAATTTCATAGTTTTCAGTTGAAGCTTTGATACACTTTTATTTCCTTCAAATTCCTTCAAAGTTGTAAAGTGCTTAAAAGCATTTCCCTGCACTCTTAGAAAAAAGGGTTCCAAAAGGGTTCTTCGGCTGTCCCCATAGGATAACCCTTTTTTGGTTCCAGGTAGAACCATTTTGGGTTGCATGTAGAACCCTCTGTGGAAAGGGTTTTACATGGAACCCCAAATAGTTCTACCTCAAACAAAAAAGGGTTATTCAAAGGATTCTCCAATGGGGACAGCCAAAAACCCATTTAGGTTCTAGATAGCACCTATTTATCTAACAGTGTTGAGTCCAGGGAATGGGTTTTGTTTGGTACAAGGTTGAAAAATGGACCATAATAAATGGTGTGAATTGAACTCCACATCAACATCCAGTAAAGTGGCATTATGATTGAAACAATGACCACAGTAATGGATTGATTCCTTGTGGTTATGCTTGATGAATAGCACAGCATAAGCCTACATTGATTTTCTTTTTTGTATCGATGTTGGAATAAAATGCCAGTCTTGCCATTTACTCAGCTGGATGCAGAAATACAATTCTGTTCTTGAAATACAATGTGTGAGTCGCTTTCTAGTGGTAATCAAGCTGTAAAAGGCCCCATGAATTTTAAACAATATTATTAAGCATGAGGAATTCTTCAATGGCAATAATTCAAAGAGTCGGGGGAGAAAATCCATCTACCGTAGGTCCAGTAAGATTACACTTTCCCACACAGTGAGGGAAACATAGCCTCACATAAAGGAATATACAGTTCATATTTGGCCTTGGCTTCAGGACCAACACTGTTACCTCGATCCAAATGCCCCTTTTAATATCCCTTCCATTTCACAGGTTTGTGGTTGATCGTAATATGAAATAATTAGTAGGAACATAGAATTGGATATCGTTAAAGCATATTGAATATAATTAGCTACCAGAGAATAACGTTGAAATAAATGTCACATGCTGTGGAATGGAATTCCATTTAGAAGGCACATCCCAAATCTATTAGATGGATGACTCGAAGTGTTCTTATTTACTGAGGTATGGTTTAATTACCTCTCTGACATGGTTATAGGGCCTAATAACTCCCAACATCTTTTATAGGAATACTAGGCTACCGCTGCAATGGTACCATGAATCACTTTACTTTGGTACACAAAAGTACACAACACTGTGAGATTGGCTTTTGGGAACTTCTCTGACTAATGTTTTGCTTGTATTTCAAGAGAAAAACTGTTTAACTGAACTTCATAGATTAGATGTTTCATTACAATGATTTACACAACCCAAATGCTGTTATAATATTTATTTAAACCATGAACATTGACATGAAAAACTAAATGTAAAAGCATCCAAGGACCTAGCATATTCTGTCCCAACAGAGCGAAAGATCCATGGACATTAAACCTAGTTGTGTGTTGTGTGTTTTGGCCACCCATGTATTCACTAGAGGAGTCCCCTCACTTATGGGAAACACTGATTTTCCTCTTTCCACCATCATTGAATGTAACAATATATAGAGCCATACAGCTTCTTTTCAAATGATAATATCCCTGGACCATCAGATATGCATCTGCTCATGTCAGCAAGCGAGTTCAGCATTACTAAGAAATGTGGTTGGAGACCCCACACATAACCATCATTATTTATTATTTATAACCATCATTATTTACCAGTAATAGAAACACATCCTCTGGTTCAACTAAATGGATGTGTCTTCCATTATTGGTGCGTTTGAAGAAACCGTGTACTGACCTAAGTAATGGTGCCTCTCATTATGTGAACGAGAATCGAATAGCAAAATGTCGCTAACCTCTTTTAAGACTGGTTATACAGTGCATTCGTAAAGTTTTTTCTTTGTTATAAATTTGTAAAAATGTATAAAAAGCTGTTTTTGATTTGCCATTATGGGGTATTGTGTGTAGATTGATGAGGGGAAAAAACAATTTAATCAATTTTAGAATGAGCCTGTAACGTAGCAAAATGTGGAAAAATTCAAGGGGTCTGACTACTTTCCGAATGCACTGTATATGCCATGGCAATGTTTTTTATGTAATGTACAGCCACAGGAGGTTGGTGGCACTTTAATTGAGGAGGATGGGTTCATGGTAATCGGTGGTGCGGAATGAGTGGAATGGTATCAAATACATCAAACACATGGCTTGATGCCATTCCATTTGCTCAGTTCCAGACATTATTATGAGCCGTCTTCCCCTCAGCAGCCTCCACTGTGTACAGCCCATACTGCACAGGGGTTTCTACTACTCCTGTGGGTATGAGTGCATGGATGAGATTTAGGTCTCCAAGAAATACTCTCACATTTGTGGTAATGTCATCTATATGAATTTTTGCTAGCAGTGTTAACCACATTACATGTTTACCTTCCTAATATTACTTATGCTGATAACAATAAGAACAATATTATTAACCAGTAGTCATTTCTACAGACTTGTCAGTTTCTACCAGTGAACAGAAAAACAGCAAAGAGTAATACATCCTGATCAGAGGTAGTATATATTGTGACAGGTCTGCATGCAGTTGGGGCTATCAAAAATGGCCTTCAGTTTTCCCCTATCTATTTTTCTATTCTTCTCTCAAATTGTATCCAGGTTCTTGAATAGGTAGTCCTTAGTGAATGGAATGGCTTTTGGAGCAATGTTTTTGAGCAGTAATGAACCTTTTTGTGGTGTTTGGTGCTGTAATGACTTACTATAAGATCTCATTTCTTATAACTGTAAAATAAATATAATATTTAGTGACAGTACAAATTTGGCCGCATTTCATATAACTGACGACAGATCATTTTCTGCCAAGCGTCCTCTAAGCAGTGTAGAGACACTATTCGGATATCTGCAGACTCGTTACAACTTCAGCTTTGTGCACAAATTCATTTTCTCCCTCGGTACCAAGAGAAAGTGGTTGTGTTTCTATTATACACAATTATTTAGTATTTTTTCAGATTTTTCAGCTCTAAATCCAGCTGAGAATATGATGTGAATAATATGATTGCTGGATTCACGAGACTGTCCCCTTTAATATGCAGTCTCCCAGGCTTGGCTCCGTTGCTCAGAGGCAGAGGAAAATTGATTATTTGTCTGGATAGGCCAGAAAATGTGACACATCACTCCCTATGAAAATGTTGGGTGTGAAACCTGACACTTCAAGTCAGCTCCGCTGACAGAATGGTAGTGAAAGCACTGGACCCTGCGACGTTCACAGAGTGCTCTGTACACCAAAATATCAGTCAGAACCGGTCCAACCGGTACATTTGAATTGATTTGGGGAGTGTTTTGGTTTGATTCTCTATCCCCGCTGATTGTGAACATTATTATTTTTGTGACATTTGTGCCCTCCCTTTTTCTGTTAGCTACCCCCCTCCCCCAAATACAAAAAATAACTTATACTGTTGTCCGAATTACTTAGTATCTCATTTGATCAACTTAGTATCTTGTGTGAATGATTTAGTATCTCTTTTTTTTACTAAGTTGTTAAAATGAGATACAACTTAAACACTTATTTTGTCTAATTAGGCCTCAATTGTTATGCTGCGCCAGTTGTGCTTGTCAGACCGTTGCTACAGCCATTCATTCACTGATTCCAACCATTGATATGATTATTCATTGACAGTTCTCTGTTAAAGCTGCTTTTGAATGCCAGAAAATGTAAGTGGGCCAACAACATCTCACGGTTTTACTAATTTGACTTCAGATTCTGATGTTTATCCATGTTTCTCCAAACGGCAAATTTCGAAGTTTCTCCAAATGTAAAATTTTGACACCCTGGGTTGCTCCTCCTGCTCAGCATCATCCTTCTGAGTGTCGCGGGGTTGCTCCTCCTGCTCAGCATCATCCTTCCGAGGGTCGCGGGGTTGCTCCTCCTGCTCAGCATCATCCTTCCGAGGGTCGCGGGGTCCTCCTGTTCAGCATTAACCTTCCGAGGGTCGCGGGGTTGCTCCTCCTGCTCAGCATTAACCTTCCGAGGTTCGCGGGGTTGCTCCTCCTGCTCAGCATTAACCTTCCGAGGGTCGCGGGGTTGCTCCTCCTGCTCAGCATTAACCTTCCGAGGGTCGCGGGGTTGCTCCTCCTGTTCAGCATCATCCTTCCGAGGTTCGCGGGGTTGCTCCTCCTGCTCAGCATTAACCTTCCGAGGGTCGCGGGGTTGCTCCTCCTGTTCAGCATCATCCTTCCGAGGGTCGCTGGGTTGCTCCTCCTGCTCAGCATCATCCTTCCGAGGGTCGCGGGGTTGCTCCTCCTGTTCAGCATCATCCTTCCGAGGGTCGCGGGGTTGCTCCTCCTGCTCAGCATTAACCTTCCGAGGGTCGCGGGGTTGCTCCTCCTGCTCAGCATTAACCTTCCGATTGTCGCGGGGTTGCTCCTCCTGCTCAGCATTAACCTTCCGAGGGTCGCATGTTCAATCTCAGTGGTAGACACTTGTTTTACGTATTTTTTGTTTTAACCCTATCCCAAACCTTAACCCTTACCATAACCATTTAGAATGAATGAAGGAGAATGATGAGCAGGAGGGGAGGAGCAAACCAGGGTGTCAAAAACAAGTACAAATTTGGGGTTACTTCTAAATGAGATTTTTGAAAAGACGTGGCTAAAGGTCAGAATTGGTCAAACCGTGAGATCTTGTTGCCCCACGTACATGCTATGGCATTCAAAATCAGTCCAATTAAAGAACTGTCAATGAATAATCATATCAATGGATGGAATCAGTGAATGAATGGCTGCACCAACAGTCTGACGAGCACAACTGGCGCTGCATAACAAATGTGACCTAATTAGACAACAGAACAATTAAGTTGTTTAAACAACTTGTTATCTTAAATAGTAATATATATATATATATATACACACACACACACACACACACACACACACACACACACACACACACACACACACACACACACACACACACAGTACGAGTCAAAAGTTTGGACACACCTACTCATTCCAGGGTTTTTCTTTATTTTTACAATTTTCTACGTTGTAGAATAATAGTGAGGGCATCAAAACTATGGAATAACACATATGGAATTATGTAGGAACCCCAAAAAAAGTTTTAACAAATCAAAATATATTTTATAGTTGAGATTCTTCAAAGTAGCCGCCCTTTGCCTTGATAACAGCTATCCACACTCTTGACAGTCTCTCAACCGGCTTCCTGAGGTAGTCACCTGGAATGGATTTCAATTAATAGGTGTGCCTTGTTAAAAGTTAATTTGTGGAATTTCTTTCCTTTTTAATGCATTTGAGCCAATCAGTTGTGTTGTGACAAGGTAGGGTTGGTATACAGAAGATAGCCCTATTTGGTAAAAGACCAAGTCCAGATTATGGCAAGAACAACTCAAATAAGCATAGAAAAATTACAGTCCATCATTATTTTAAGACATGAAGGTCAGTCAATACGGAAAATTTCAAGACCTTTGAAAGTTTCTTCAAGTGCAGTCGCAAAAACCATTAAGCGCAATGATGAAACTGGCCCTCATGAGGACCGCCACAGGAAAGGAAGACCCAGAGTTACCTCTGCTGTAGATGATAAGTACATTTGAGTTACCAGCTTCAGAAATCGGCTATTACCTGCATGTCTTACAATGTTTATTAATCTAAAAGGAGCAGGCAAGAGAATGGTTGTGGACATGCAAAAGGTCAAAATCAGATCAGAGTCCAGGAGGAACAGAGTGGCAGACAGGCTCGTGGTCAAGGCAGGCAGAATGGTCAGTCAGGCGGGTACAGAGTCCAGAAACAGGAAAGGGTCAAAACCGGGAGGACTAGAAAAAGGAGAATAGCAAAAAGCAGGAGAATAGCAAAAAGCAGGAGAATGGGAAAAACACTGGTTGACTTGGAAAAACAGATAAGAAGAACTGGCACAGAGAGACAGAAAACACAGGGATAAATACTCTTGGGAAATCAGCGACACCTGGGGGAGTGGAGACAATCACAGGGACAGGTGAAACAGATCAGGGCGTGACACTTCATGTTTGAATTGCTGCAAAGAAACCACTACTAAAGGACACCAATAAGAAGAAGAGACTTGCTTTGGCCAAGAAAAACAAACAATGGACATTAGACCGGTGGACATCTGTCCTCTGGGCCTGATTTCAAATGAGAGATTTTAGGTTCCAACCGCCATGTCTTTGTGAGATGCAGAGTAGGTGAACGGATGATCTCCGCATGTGTGGTTCCCACCGTGAAACATGAAGGAGGAGGTGTGATGGTGTGGGGGTGCTTTGCTGGTGACAATGTTTGGATTTATTTAGAATTCAAGGCACACTTAACCAGCACGGCTACCACAGCATTCTGCAGCAATATGCCATTCCATCCGGTTTGCGCTTAGTGGGACTAAGCAACCAACAAGTGTTCAGCATATGTGGGAACTCCTTCAAGACTGTTGGAAAAGCATTCCAGGTAAAGCTGGTTGAGAGAATCCCAAGAGTGTGCAAAGCTGTCATCAAGGCAACGGGTGGCTACTTTGAAGAATCTAAGATATAAAATATATATTTTTTTGTTACTACATTATTCCATGTGTTATTTCATAATTATGATGTCTTCACTTTTATTCTACAATGTAGAAAATAGTAAGAAAAATAAAGGAAAACACTGGAATGAGTAGGTGCATACAAACTTTTGACTGGTACTGTATATTAAAATAATACAAATGCACTTTTCTCTGTCTGGTTTTGGTTTCTGAAACATAGCTAGTTGTGAGAGAAAGAAAAAATAGGTGAATTCCCAAATACATCCTCAAAGCTGCTTAAATTAATAAAAAAATACATTATGTTACAGGAGATTGGGGAATGTCCAAGGGGGCCCTAGCATGCTGTTTGCCTGTGGCTAAGAAAATGAAGTGAGTATGTAAGCCGTCACGGAGATGGCCTTTGCCACCACAACCAAGGGCAGAAGTTTCCCCTGACTGTGGTACCCATGGGGTGTGGTGCCAATAACATGTCAACCCCCTGCCCTCTGGGTTACACGCTGCGCGATTAATGACAAACTAACAGACCGCTTCGCTAAGATGGCTCTCAAACTGTTCTCTCCAGAGTGAGAGAAAGAGAAAAAGTACAGCAACATTTTACTCCCCAAACACACAGCAAGACAGCAGACTCTAACATAATTAGCTCATCTTAGAATAAATGAGAGCAACGTTGTTCACTTCTCTACTCAGCATTTTCTTTTGCCATATCCAAGGCCTCTGAAAATATAACTCCCTTATATTTGTGAAAAGACATTATTTCATAGACATTATTTCATGTAGCTAACTCAACCCATAACCCATACCATGTAAAACGGGACTGCAATAAATAGTAGGATGCTTGAATGTGAAAAACCAGTTTAATCTGGATGTAATACCACATCAGTACTTGCAGTACTCAATAACAAATGAAAGGCCCTGTGATGGTCAAAGCTGTGTGGTACAGTAGCCTACAGTAGCTATAGTGCCTCACAAAAGTATTTAGACCCCATGGATTTCTTTACATTTTATTGTGTAAAGAAGTGGGATTAAAATGTATGTAATTGTAGTTTTTGTCAACAAGCTACACAAAATACTCTGTAATGTCAAAGTGGAAGAAAAATTATACATATTTTTTTGATTAATATAAACTTAATAATTAAAATATAGTTGTTGCATAATTATTTTGGCCCTGTGTTTAGGCAAGCCTTAACAAATCACATAATAAGTTATATGGACTCTGAGTGAAATAATAGGGGTGGATGATTTTTGAATGACTAACCCTACATACAACATCTGTAAGGTCCCTTAGTCAACTATTGAATTTCAAGCACAGATTCAAATGCAAAGACCAGGGAGCTTTTCGAAGTTCAATGAAGAAGGTTAGTGATTGGTTGAGGGGTAACAATAACAAATCAGACATTGAATATTTCTTTAAGCATGGTCAAGTTAATAATTATGCTATGGATTATGTACTAATTATGTATTAATCCACCGAGACACATCAAAGATGCAGTCGTCTTGAACTGAGCTGCAGGACTGGAATAAAAGTGCTCAGGGTTGGTACCATGAGACCATTGGTGAACAGCTACTGAGTTCAATGGCTGTGATGGGAGAAAACTGAGTAGTGACTCCACAATAATGACGTAAATGATTGAAAAGAAGAATACAAATATCCCAAAACATGCATATTTTATGCACTAAAGTATTATGTTTGGGGCCAATCCAACACATCACTGAGTAATTGCTGAATAATTTATTTTCAAGAATGGTGGTTGCTTCATCAATGTATTGGTATGCTTTACATCTGCAAATACTGGGGAGTTTTTGAAGGATAACATGAAACCTAGAGGAAAACATGCTTCAGACTGCTTTCAACCAGAGACTGGGAGAGGAACTCACCTTTCAGCAGGACAATAACCTACAACACAGTAGAGGCTCCTCAGAGGAGGAAGGGGAGGACCATCCTCCTCAGTGAATTTCATAAAGATTTAAATTGTTAAACATTAAAAAAGTTATCCTTTTTATATAAAACTATACTAAATATAATCATGTCACTAAATAACTGATTAAAACACACTATTTTGTAATGAAGGTTTACAGTAGCCTTAACAGCACTCTGTAGGGTAGCACCATGGTGTAGCCGGAGTACAGCTGGCTTCTGTCCTCCTCTGGGTGCATTGACTTCAATGCAAAACCTAGGAGGCTCATGATTCTTACCCCCTTCCACAGACTTCCACAGTAATTATGATAACATCCAGAGGACATACTCCAGCCTATCAGAGCTCTTGCAGCATGAACTGACATGTTGTCCACCCAATCAAAGGATCAGAGAATGAATCTAGTACTGAAAGCATAAACTACAGCTAGCTAGCACTGCAGTGTATAAAATGTGGTGAGGGCCTCCCGAGTGGCGCAGTGGTCTAAGGCACTGCATCGCAGTTGCTAGCTGTGCCGCTAGAGATACTGGTTCGAGTCCAGGCTCTGTCGCAGTCGGCTGCGACTGGGAGAACCATGGGGCGGCGCACAATTGGCCCAGCGTCGTCCGGGTTAGGGGAGGGTTTGGCCAGCAGGGATGTCCTTGTCCCATCGCGCTCTAGCGACTCCTGTGGTGGGGCGGGGCATGCATGGTCACCAGGTGTACGGTGTTTCCTCCGACACATTGGTGTGGCTGGCTTCCGGGTTAAGCGGGTATTGTGTCAAGAAGCAGTGCGGCTTGGTTTGGTTGTGTTTCGGAGGATGCATGGCTCTCGACCTTCGCTTCTCCCGAGTCTGTGTGGGAGTTGCCGCGATGAGACAAGACTGTAACTACCAATTGGATACCACAAAATTGGGAGAGAAAAGGGGTAAAAAAAAGCATTAAATAAAAAACATTTGTGGTGAGTAGTTGACGCAAAGAGAGATAAAGACAATAGTTGAACAGTTTTGAACAAATTAATTTCTTCCAAAATGAATAAGAAGCAAGAGAGAAATAGAAAGAGATTGTCATTTTCAGTTTCACTTACTTAGCAAGCACCTCCCACATATGCGGTGACATCACCTGGTTTAAATGTCTCTAGAGACAATATCTCTCTCATCATTACTCAATGAATAGGTTTGCCTCCAATGTACTCAAATCTTACCATACCTCTGTTTGTACATTATGCCTTGAATCTATTCTCTCGCGCCCAGAAACCTGCTCCTTTTACTCTCTGCTCTGAATGCACTAGACGACCAGTTCTGATAGCCTTTAGCCGTACCCTTATCCTACTCCTCCTCTGTTCCTCTGGTGATGTAGAGGTTAATCCAGGCCCTGCAGTGCCTAGCTCCACTCCTACTCCCCAGGTGCTCTCATTTGTTGACTTCTGTAACCGTAAAAGCCTTGGTTTCATGTCTGTTAACATTAGAAGCCTCCTCCCTAAGTTTGTTTTATTCACTGCTTTAGCACACTCTGCCAACCCAGATGTCCTAGCCGTGTCTGAATCCTGGCTTAGGAAGACCACCAAAAACCCTGAAATTTACATCCCTAACTATAACATTTTCCAACAAGATAGAACTGCCAAAGGGGGCGGTGTTGCAATCTACTGCAGAGATAGCCTGCAGAGTTCTGTCTTACTATCCAGGTCTGTACCCAAACAATTCGAGCTTCTACTTTTTTTTTAAATCCACCTTTCCAGAAAGAAGTCTCTCGCCGTTGCTGTTTGCTATAGACCACCCTCTGCCCCCAGCTGTGCTGATTGCCCCCCATCTAAAAAATATCCACCTTTCCAGAAAGAAGTGTCATGACGTTGGCCTGGGGGTAGGTTTATGACAGTCATAAATACCTCTTTCCCCCTTTTTCCCTCTCCCTACTACACTGATGTGACATGAGAAAACCCCTTGGTTAACATAGAGATTCTGGGAACATCAGAAGTTGGGGGGGAAATTAACTATATTCTGGTAATCCGACCAATTGAACATATGCGTTGGTACTTAAGGTATATTATGTCAGTTCGGTTGTCATCTGAGACATTCTCATCAATGATAGGATGCCATAAACTCTACTGTGGAAAGTCTAAACATCAGAGGTATCGGATTCACATGGAATTGTTGTTTAATTCAAATGTTTGAATATGAAATTATTTGTGAAGAGATTAAATGTAATTTTAGCTTCCAAATGAGAGATTTGGGTTTTCATAAGTTTGGGCCTCTGCTCTACCAGTGGCCCGCCCCTGTGAAGAGACATGGGTTACAAACTTTTCAGACACACCCCCCTCCCTCCACTATATAAAGCCATTGACAAAAATATAACTTCCTTTTCCGAAGATATGAGGGTGACGATCCCATGTCAGAATGATTCAGGTAATAACTACAGAACTAAGCCAACATCAGCATGAGCTTTGGTTGTGAATGGTATGAACTTTGAACTCGTATTCACTACAGAAGTGATACCTCCTAGCCGTTGAGTTAGCAACAGCTGCTACAAACGCAGGTTAGGAAGGACAGTCAGAGTATCCCGTCTACTACACAACAACATTACTACAACGTATCCAGTGACCACCAGAGACATTCTTCAAAGGACAGAGGACTCGGTTTGGCAACACGGTCTTCCATCTACCACCAACCTACTGAAGCGCAGCTCAGAGTAAATATTAATTGCATTTTCCTTTTCCAAATGGGTGGTAATTTAGAATGCATAAGATACTGTATTTACGATAGCACAGCTTCGCCTCTGTTCCAGTCTCCCGCTCTTTCACTAAAACCCAGCCCCCTTTCCTTTGTGTAACAAGCTGTCATATCTGTTCCGCCCACTAGGGGCGTTTTCCTTTATGACGGCAATTTGTAATCAAGTTCTGATTTAATTGTGTATGTGTGATTCTGTGTGATTAGTTAGGTATTTAGTAAATAAATAATTAAACCCAATTTTGTATTGCTGATTCAACTTGTTAGCCAGGATTCTTGCAGATAACCAAGAATTTACAACTTTCAGAATATGAGACTGAAGTAAGATGACGATTGATGTTGACTGCTATTGATGTAAAATATTGCTAAATCTTTAAGAGTTTATTCGGAAGATAACAGCTCTATAAATATTCTTTCGTGGTGCCCGACTCTCTAGTTAATTACATTTACCCGATTAGCTCAATCAGGTGATATTAATTACGGAGAAAGTATTTTATAGAATAGCATGTCATAGCAATTAATCCGGCATAGCCAAAGACACGACAGAAGTCTCTCGCCGGTGCTGCTTGCTATAGACCACCCTCTGCCCCCAGCTGTGCTGATTACCCCCCATCTATCTTCAGAGCTCGTGCTGCTAGGTGACCTAAACTGGGACATGCTTAACACCCCGGCCATCCTACAATCTAAGCTTGATGCCTTCAATCTCACACAAATTATCAATGAACCCACCAGGTACAACCCCAAATCCGTAAACACAGGCACCCTCATAGATATCATCCTAACCAACTTGCCCTCCAAATACACCTCTGCTGTTTTCAACCAAGATCTCAGCGATCACTGCCTCATTGCCTGCATCCTTAATGGGTCTGTGGTCAAACGACCACCCCTCATCACTGTCAAACGCTCCCTAAAACACTTCAGGCCTTTCTAATTGACCTGGCCCGGGTATCCTGGAAGGATATTGACCTCATCCCGTCAGTAGAGGATGCCTGGTTATTCTTTAAAAGTGCCTTCCTCACCATCTTAAATAAGCATGCCCCATTCAAACAAATTTGAACCAGGAACAGATATAGCCCTTGGTTCTCTCCAGACCTGACTGCCCTTGACCAGCACAAAATCATCCTGTGGCGTTCTGCATTAGCATCGAACAGCCCCTGTGATATGCAACTTTTCAGGGAAGTTAGGAACAAATATACACAGGCAGTTAGGAAAGCTAAGGCTACCTTTTTCAAGCAGAAATTTGCATCCTGTAGCACAAACTCAAAAAAGTTTTGGGACACTGTAAAGTCCATGGAGAATAAGAGCACCTCCTCCCAGCTGCCCACTGCTCTGAGTCTAGGAAACACTGTTACCACTGATAAATCCACTATAATTGAGAATTTCAATAAGCATTTTTCTACGGCTGGTCATGCTTTCCACCTGGCTACACCTACCCCGATCAACAGCCCTCCACCCCCCACAGCAACATGCCCAAGCCTCCCCCACTTCTCCTTCACAATATACTCGCATAATCTGATATAACTTGGTTTAAAATAGCTTCGTTATGATGCTTCTAACACCTATGTCTAATTAAATTACAGATGGATACATCTAACGTTTAAAATTGAGCATTTGAAAATGGCATCCTGAGGTCCACTTCGCGCAATGTTCAGCGTCGAAAGGAAGACCCCTCTCGCTCCTTGGCCTTTTATAACCTCTGAGAGCTACGCAGCAAGCCCATTCCACTTCTCATTGGTTACTGACATCCAGGGGAAGGCGGGTGCAGTTCATGTCGTTCCATAGGAACGACACAGACTTTTAAAACTGATCTGAAATCAGAGCTTCGCTCTCAGACCATTGCAGTACCTGTCATGTATTTCGCTGTAGAAAGAGTTCTGGGTCACCCACAGACAAAATTCCAAAGGCTATAGAAACTAGAGAGTGTTTTCTATCCAATAGAATTCATGATATGCATATTGTACGATCAAGAATTGAGCACGAGGCAGTTTAATTTGGCGACACCCAGAAATAAAAAATGCTACCTGCGCCACCTATTGACAAAAGGTTAACTAGGCAAGTCAGTTAAGAACAAATTCTTATTTCCAATGACGACCTCCTCAGGAAAAGAGGGTGGGCATTCAGCTGATCATTGATGTTGATGATTGATGTACATCTGCTATTTAGCTAGCTCGATTTGTTTTACTGATGGTGATTTACCTCTCTCTGTTTTTCTACCTTTCTCTGCCAACCAGACATAATATTGATGATGTACTGTTGGCTAAATCATGTGTTATCAAGTGTTAATCAAATGGCATGCTGCTGTGGCAGTACTGTTGATATTTACACTAATTCGCTCGCTACACACACTCGACCGATGACCACATCTCTCAAGCCATGCATATTTGGATATTTGGGCATATTTGGATAAAAGGGCATGTGCTCTGCACAGGTAGAGCCCTATCTGTGTACGTGCCTGGTTGTGAAGCAGGGTAGCAGGGTTCTCCAGTGTGAATCCCTTGTTGGATTGTGGGTGTGAAAGCACCTGTGTGGGGGGTACATCAGCTGCTCCTCTGCATGAGATATCAGCTCAAGATCTCACCCCCAGGGCAAAGAGCACTAGCACTTGAGCATCTCACTGCCACATTTGGTGTGGGTGAAGAAAGGAAGCCCATATATTTACAGGGAAATGTCATTATCAGTGATTCATTCGCCTGGGGATCCTCCTCCTTCTGAATGTGTGTACTCAAGAAGAGGTCATTTTAGTGTACCCTTCGTGGCTGAGGCAGGGAAAAAGAGGAATGTGATTTGAACCTGGGTGATATTGCTGGATCATTTATCACTCCAGTGCCTCTGTGGCCAGGGTTCAGTGCAGATGGCTGCATATTTCCAGGTTGTTCCATTTGCTCCTGCTGTACGTATGTGTCCCCAGAAGAGATCTGCTGAAAGGAATTGTGATTTGGCTTGTAGGGAGGGACTGGGGGCTGTGAGCTCGTTCATTCTCCATAAGTAGAGGGCGTGCGTGTGGGGCGGACAGGCCTAACGCTGCCAGTGCCAACACCTGGTCCACTGAACTCTGTCCGCACGGATCCACGTGCACGTTTTTCATTACTCCGCTTCTGCCGCCGTGTGCCTGTGCACTGGAGGGAGTAATTCAAGAGTTTCTAGAAAAGTCTCAAGCACAGCTCAGGTCATGGAGCTTAAAACTTGTGTTTGGAGAAAATAGCTGTTTTTTCCCTTAAGTTCTCATTTCTCTCTGCAAACCTTCTCCTGCTTATGGACATTTTGTAACATTAATTGTGGCTCAGACCTTTTGACCTTCTGCACCCCAGTCCAAATTTGAATGTTCACATTACATGCACTGAGTGTACAAAACACCTGCTCTTTCCATGACACAGACTGACCAAGTGAATCCAGGTGAAAGCTATGATCCCTTGTATATGTCGCATTTTAAATCCACTTCAATCAGTGTAGATGAAGGGGAGGAGACAGGTGTGAGACAAGCCTTGAGACAATTGAGACATGGATTGTGTATGTGTGCCATTCAGAGGGGGATTTATGTGCCTGAACAGGGTATGGTAGTAGGTGCCAGGTGGACAGTTTTGTGTCAAGAACTGCAACGTTGCTGGGGTTTTCACGCTCAACAGTTTCCCATATGTATTGATATATATCAATAATGGTCCACCACTCAAAGGACATCCAGCCAACTTGACACAACTGTGGGAAGCATTGGAGTTAACATGGGCCAGCATCCCTGTGGAACGCTTTCGACACCTTGTAGAGTCCATGCCTCAACGAATTGAAGCTGCTCAGAGGGCAAAAGGTTGGGTGCAACTCAATATTAGGAAGATGTTCTTAATGTTTTGTACACTCAGTGTATATTAATTTAAAAGGTGGTGCCCATGTGCCTGACATTTCAGCTGGCAACATTTGAATAGAACCCAAGGTCAACCAATGGATTAATCTGTTTACTTGTGTCTAATATATATTGATTAATGGAGTGAAACAAACGCTATCAGAGCAGTACCTGTATTTATCATCCATTCCATTTAGAGAGAACTCTATGGACATTGGCACTGGCACAAAACACACTCACGTCCCAAAGATGACTTTATGGTCAGCGAGTCAATGACAGAGGGAAAGCTTGCCATATACCTGTCAGAGTAGAAATGTACAAAAAGTGTATTGAGAAGAACAGGCCTGAGTGAGAGTTTTTGTTGGGAATTTTTCAAAGGATCAGTTAGAGGCCAACACTTTACTTGAACCATTATGGCATAGGACCTACACATTAAACGGTTATGACAGCTAACATCAGCTCATGGCAACTATCGTTTCACAGCCACAATACTAAGTAAAAATTCAGGTAAGCTTGGGCAATGACGTGCGGTAAAGGGTTCAATTAATATGTTATGTTCACTTATATAGTAGGTCCTTGGAACATTGTGAAGTGATCCTCCACATACAGTGCAAACAATCCTCCACATACAATTCCCCATTGTATCCAGCCCTTTTATTGTATCTCTTTTGGACATTATCAATAATCATTTAGATTTCCTATAGAATGTAAACATGTTCCCACACAATACAAATCCTTAGCCCCCTCCCTTGCTTGAGTCCCAAGTTTCTATTCAGCTGTTTCCAGCAATAGCTCAAAACATGCATAAGCCTCTGCATCACTGTCCCCGCCCTCAGTATCACACCACAAAGGTCTCTCACCCTTAAAGAAATACAGAGCAGGGATGACAAGTAATACTAACATTGTCATATATGTGTAACCGCTTCTGATTAGAAAACACACAAACTGGGAGCGAGATCCGAATTCCTCAGTGATGCTGCAGCTGATTGCCTAGGAGAGACAGCAGCTACACTAAAAAAATATAACCTTAAGTTTTGCTCTATCATATTTTGTACACATTTAATTCATGTTTTATGGCAAGAATTTACTTCACTCGGTGGAACTTGATGTGCACCAGATTCATTAATGTAGAAATGAACTGACCAAATTTAGTTTGGGTAGAGAGCCTCATGGAATAGCAAGGTGCAGATGGAAGCAGATACAGCTTGCTACTGAGATCTTAATTATATTATTGTTAGTTTGAATTAAAATGTTTAGAATGTAAATAAGTGCTGTTTTCATTTAGAACTAACACAACTCAAAGAGCTACAACTGACACAATTGATTCATTTGGGAGGTACTTGTACTGATTGAGTTGAAGCATGATTACCTGAATACATTTTGTCAATCTAACGTAATCATTTCTAATGATTATTTCTCATTTCAATAGTGTTTCAATAACTAAATTAAGTAGATATGTTTTCATAATTTAATGTAAAACATAATTGGTTTCCATTAGGTGTAACTACTGTCCAAAACTTAAATAGTAAAAGAGGGGGGGTGCTATGGAGAAAAAAAACACTCAACTGAAAATGGTAACATTCACATTTCCCTGAAGGCTTTTCTGCAATAAAGAGAGTGACTTGATTTTCATTCAGATAGCACGCTAACGGTGTCAGTGCTGTATTCTTCCCCCGCTTCTCTCCAATGGCAAGGGACCTGAGCTGATCGGGAGATTGGTTTCAGGGATTCACAGCTATTTCCTCAGCGAGTTGGAGACAACACCATGCATCGCATTATCTCTGTTATTCCCCTGTTTGTGCCTCCATGGGTGATTTGCTTGGAAATGAAAGTTTGGAAAGGGATTTTCAGATATCCGCTGAACCTGGCCCCCCTGTACAAAAAAATAATAGATATGACATCTAACCTTATCTCTCTTTCCTACTCCAAACTGCTGAAGTAAAGCAAAGATTCAACATGATGATTTCACTCCAAGCTATCCTACATACTCATAAAGGTGGTTTGTTACAAGGGTGAAATTGTGGTGTAGATATTGGGGGGGGACGAACATTGGAATGGGGGTCCGAGTGTCCTCTACCGGATTTGCTTTTAACATTTTAAAACGCATTTCCTGCAATTCTACAGTTTGACATGACTTATGTCTATTTTGAAGGGTATTTTGAAAATACAGTAGAAGTAGAAGGACAAGTCATCCCAATCATTGCCTTGAAGGTATTTCAAGGCAACTATTAAGAATACACAAAAGATGAAGACTGAGTTTAGTAGTTACTTCATCTATCTAACAGTATGCCCATAATAACTGAGACAGATTGACAGTCTTCTGACCCAATGAGAATGGGGGGACTGGTTCCACTCCGGGTACCCCCCTCGTACCGCCCCTGACTGAAACCAGTGGGGGGGGGCTTGAATAGACAGTGTGGCTGTGTGCAGTGTGCAGAACAGGGCCGGACTAATGCATTTGGGGCCTCGGGTAACCTACCTCCAGGCAACCACCCAAAATTATGTTTTTTATTTTTTTTTATTGTGGGTACGAATTAACATGTTCTAAATATTGGGGAATTTCGCCTACGGTTCGCTACATACTGATGTGAAAAGGTTTCATAATTTCCATCAAAATATGAAGAGGATTATAATGTTGTATATTTCACTGTATAATTCCCTTTTCCAATGTATCGTACTATTTGATTCCATTGACATTTGTGCACTTGAGCAGTCTTAAGTGTATTTTAAAAGTCAAGAAACATTGTGAACTGAATCAGAATGCTTACTGACTTTTTTCTTTGATTTGATTTGGTCTGACTGTCTGACCAGCATGCATAAACATTGTATTGGAAGCAGTAAACATCTATTTCATAATATACAAAAGAGAGAAAGGTAATTGATTTAAGGCAAGCTGAATGTTACTATTTTATCAATTTCATTGAGGTCACACATGTCAGTCATCTCTCTGGAGATCCCCCTTGAGTGTAGACCTTTCTGCCTCTCTCTGCCTGTTGCATGAAGGAAAGCAAAAACACATGCAATGTAGAAAGCACTACACCATCTCTTACTCACTCTTCCTCTCTCCCTCCCTTTCTCTCTCTTTTTACCCTACTTTCTCATTGCACGTGGGGTCCAAATCACATGGAATGCAATCATTTGTGTGGTGATGATTGGATGATGGCATTAAAATGAAGGCACAATAAAGGTTTAGAACTACTACACATAATGAGCTAAAGTTTAGATTTTAAACAATCATCATAGGGCTAATCGTTAACAAAATATTAATATGAAAACAGTTTTCAGAACCAACAGAATGGTATTTGCCACAGTTCATATAGCATACCATTTTTTTCTACAGCACACAAGGGAAATACTTTGTTTATCTGCAAGGTTAGGCTTCTTTAATAATCTCTGTTTACCATTATTGTTCAGCACAATACAAACCAAACATACCCACCCGTGTTGGAGTCTTTTCTTCTCCGTTTAAAAAAAAGATTTATTGCTGCGGTAGCCAATGCTCTGTTATAATCAATTTGATGTTGCGTAAAGGTCATTTGATCCTTTTTAAATAAATGGAGAACTCTGATTAATATTTCATACATGCATTGATTCTCTTTGACCCTTATATTGCAGAGTGGGTAAATTATCTTGTGGAGAAAATAGCAAGTGAAAACATTCCTTCTTTTCTATTAATGCTTTAACTGCAACATTTATCATAGTAACCATGATGGGATAAGAAAGACAGAGAGAAGTGTACCATTATTCTAATTGGCTTCCTTACTACATGGTATGATAACAACGAGATGTTTTGTTGACTTGTAGCTAAGTCCTCTGTATCTAATGCATGGCGGTGGGATAATTAAAAGAAGCGGGTCAGGAGCAGGGTCAGGCTTCTCATCTGGGTGAGATGGAAGCTGGCCATAGAATTGTCAGATAGGGAACTGAGCCAGATTACCTTGAGAGCATGGGGGCTATTCTGTTGTGTAGCAAAAGAACACACATTCCATCCAATATATATAGGGTAATGAAGCAGGTCTAGATTACTGTAAACCAGTCAATCTAGAGGTTTGAATACACGGGACACGATGAGAAGACAATTAGTAGGGCTTAAACCTTAACTTGCTCTGTTATTTAGAAATACGCATTTGCGCAGGACCATCAGAGATAAATGTACAGTAGCTATGTCGCACAGACAATTTGATCAACACAGACAATTTGATCAACACAGACAATTTGTCACTTCTTATAATTTCCACAAAATGAAACAGCTATCAACAGCCAGGTGGAAAGCTACTAAAGCTACAATTTGATTTGAAAATAGCACATCTCATACATCCACTACCTACTGTACAGTACATACAGCATCCACCCCATATGGTTTTATGAGGGTTTTTATATGCAGGGCTAATAAATGTTTCCTTACTGCATCCCCAGTGTGTGTCTGGACTGAAACACCACCGTAATGTCCACTCCTCAGATCCACAACAACAAAGCAGGCCTATCCAGGATGTCCTGGAGTAATTGTGGTCACATTGACAGAACTCATTAGACATACCCACCATACTCATTACCAAACTACTATTGTAGACTCTGTTCTCATAATCTCTCACCATACATGAATAGTCTGATATTCAAGTTTAACTACCATTTGATTTATGACTAAAGCTATAGTGTAATAGAAGGCTAATTAGGTGGAATCCCCATACAATCTCTACTATGCACATTCATTCATCACCGACACTCAAACACGCATTGTTGTAATACCCAATTGTAATGGAAATCAAACAAGGCCTAAATGCTTTTGCTGAAGTACCAGGTGTGATGTGTGTCATGTCTTTTCTTTAGGGGTTATTATGATACTCTAGAATAAGTCAATACAATTCAACTTATATTGAATGTATTTATATCAACATTTGTCTGCCTAATCAAGCGATTTAATACAGTACCACGATAGTGAAACCACGGGTATTATGCAGCATTACATATCACAATGCATTTTACAAGTTGGATTTATGTCAAGTGCTACCCTTAATACTTATAGGTTACTGCGTTTAATGTCATGGTAGACTTTGGCTACAGACATCTGTAAAACATCAATGTACTATTCCCTTCAAGAGTGTAAGCATTCTTGGCATTCAGAACTCCCAGTATTGGTCAAAAGGTTAGCGCTCAGAAAAAAGTGTAAGGCTCAGCTGTTGACAGATGCATACGGAAAGTATTCAGACCCCTTCACTTTTTCCACATTTTGTTACGTTACAGCCTTTCTAAAATTGATTAAATAAATAATTTCCCGCATCAATCTACACACAATACCTTCCTCTGTGGAGATGGGAGAACCTTCCAGAAGGACAACCATCTCTTTATGGTAGAGTGGCCAGATGGATGCCACTCCTCACAGACAGCCCGCTTGAAGTTTGCCAAAAGGCACCTAAAGGACTCTCAGACCGGGAGAAACAAGATTCTCTGGTCTGATGAAACCAAAATGTAACTCTTTGGCCTGAATGCCAAGCGTCACATCTGAAGGAAACCAGGCAACGCTCATCACCTGCCCAATACCATCCCTACGATGAAACATGGTGGTGGCAGCATCATGCTGTGGGGATGTTTTTCAGCGGCATGGACTGGGAGACTAGTCTTAGGTCACAGCCTTATTCTAAAATGGATTAATTGTTTTATTTCATCATCAATCTACACAAAATACATGACAATGACAAAGCAAAAACAATGACAAAGCAAAAACATGTTTTTAGAACTGTTTGCAAATGTATAAAAAATAATATACTGAAATATCACTCTTACACAAGTATTCTTAACTCAGTAAGACTCTTTACTCAGTACTTTGTTGAAGCACATTTGGCAAAGATTACTGCCTCGAGTTTCTCACATTCTTCTCTGCAGATCCTCTCAAGCTCTGTCAGGTTGGATGGAGAGCGTCGCTCCACAGCTATTTTCAGGTCTCTCCAGAGATGTTTTGATCGGGCTCAAGTCTGGGCTCTGGCTGGGCCACTCAAGAACATTCAGAGACTTGTCCCGAAGCCACTCCTACATCATCTTGATCTCTCTGTACTTTGCTCCGTTCCCTCGATCCTGACTAGTCTCCCAGTCCATGCTGCTGAAAAACATCCCCACAGCATGATGCTGCCACCACCATGCCTCACCGTAGGGATGGTGCCAGGTTTCCTCCAGACGTGATGCTTGGCATTCAGGCCAAAGAGTTCAATCTTGGTTTCATCAAACCAGAGAATCTTGTATCTCATGGTCTGAGAGTCTTTAGGTGCCTTTTGGCAAACTCCAAAAGGCACCCATGTGCCTTTTACTGAGGAGTGGCTTCCGTCTGGCCACTCTACCATAAAGGCCTGATCGGTGGAGTGCTGCAGAGATGGTTGTCCTTCTGGAAGGTTCTCCCATCTCCACAAAGGAACTCTAGAGCAATGTCAGAGTGACCGTTGGGTTCTTGGTAACCACCTTCTCAGTTTGGCCGGGGGGCCAGCTCTAGGAAGAGTCTTGGTGGTTCCAATCTTCTTCCATTTAAGAATGATAGAGGCCACTGTGTTCTTGTGGGGCCTTCAATGGTGCAGACATTTCCCCAGATCTGTGCCTCGACACAATCCTGTCTCGGAGCTCAATGGACAATTCGTTCGACCTCATGGCTTGGTTTTTGCTCAGACAACCACTGTTGACTGTGGGACGTTATATAAACAGGTGTGTGCCTTTCCAAATCATGTCCAATCAATTGAATTTACCACAGGTCGACTCCAATCAAGATGTAGAAACATCTCAAGGATGATCAATGGAAACAGGATGCACCTGAGCTCAATTTCGAGTCTCGTAGCAAATCTTCTGAATACTTAGTAAGGTATTTCAGTTGTTTTATTTTCATAAATTAGCAAAAATACCAAAAAATACCTAAATACCTTGTCATTATGGGGTATTGTATGTAGATTAAAAATGCTTTTCCTTTACTTAATCTATTTTATAATAAGGCTGTAATGTAACAAAATGTAGGAAAAAGTGAAGGGGTCTGAATACTTTCCGAATGCACTGTATTCCATATTTTGCATGTTCTCCATCCAATGTGTATTATATTTTCATGTGGAGGTACTATACATACATTTTGTTGTACCTCCATTGTTTACAACATACCATCTGGTCCTCTGTTTCCACAACCGAGTGTGGCGTTATCTCCTGCCAATAATCTACGGTAGGTAGAGTGTAGAAACATGTTCACAACTCCCCATGTTCAACAGGAAAGCTAATTCGCGTTCTACCAGAAGGCTACAGTGAAAGAGTTCAGAAGAGAGCACCTACTTTGAGTCATACTATTTAGAAACCATTAAGAAAGTCACACAAACAGGAAAAACAAACAGGAAAGTAATAATGGTATTATCACCTTTTTGTGTGTGCTTTTGCATCCTGTTATAAAATGAAAACACAGATTAAATTAAAGAGACTAAAATACATGTGCACGTGATTTACTGTGGGCTGCATACCAATCAAAATTTGACACTGGGACGAGTCTGTGCTTTCGGGTTTACACTGTTCGTTTTAGTAGCAGCCCTTAAATCATGTTTTCAGACTTTTTTGTGGCTTGTTAACTTCAGTAATAGCATGGAGCCAGTTGGCATCTCCCATCGGGCATCTCTGGGGCTTTGCCTGTAATTTGTCGGCCTGAATTAAAAATTCTCACCTGGCTCACAAGCCGAGATGATTAGAGGACACACACAGTCTCACAGTGAGGAGTCAGCTAATTACAACACACCAGTGCCACGCAGATTTTAGTGTGCCCCTCCAATCTCTACCCTGGGCCCCTCAAATTCATTGTCAATACAAGGTTATGTCCAACCCATCATGAAAATAATTTCATCCTATTCCTTGCATCACCACATTGTTTATGTAGACTTCAACTTTAGTGAACCATTCTATTCAAAGTATGGGTAAATGTATGTACTAGATACACCCTGGAACATTAGATGTGAAAGCAGTGATGGTTTATAAATCAGTTAGAATGCTGTTATGGCAGGCTGCAGTACATCTGTATTTCCAGGTCACACTATGAGTGCAGGACCACAGGTCAGAGCATGGGGACACAGCCAGCTAGCAGACAGCCACAGGAACAATTCAGAATTGACAAAATTACTGAGGTTTCAGGCCAACAATGTCTGCTCTCATTCTCTCTCTTCCTCTCTCTCCATACCTCCTGCCAAGCGACTGACTGTGAACGCCTGCTCGCATTATGCTGGATATTTTAATTACTCTCTGCACAACTTGTTTGCTCCATCTACTGGTGGACAGTTGATATGTAATTTGCCAGAAATCCTGTATCTAAAAGATCCAAACAATAAGGAACGTTACAGATAACTTAACATGAATGTCAGTTGTTTCCAAGAATAAAATCATGCTTTTGGCTGCAATGAAATAAAAACATTGAATTACCAAGACATGTTATGTACCTTATTGTAGTTAAATAAATAAAAAGATTTGCTGAATGCATGTGTTTTATAGTATAAAGTCATATATTATGGTTGTCATGACAAACAACCAGAGAGCAATGCTTTCAGAATGTATTAATTTTATGTGGACATACTTGAACAGTTCATCAACTGAGACACAATGATGTGTATAATTGTAAGAAATACGCGGTTTTTGAAATATCCAAGCTATCGCTATGTGAGATCTTTTTTAAATTTTTTATTAACACAATCAATAGGCTATGTTAGAGCGACACAGTAGTTGGTACAATGATCATAGTATAAAGATCGGTCTATTTCTCCCGGCTATTGAACTACTGTACTTTCACAGTAAAATTGAAATCCGTACTGCAACCACAACTGCTTAATTCTGCATGGGAAAGCACATCCCATCGCTACACCTGACGCAAACAATAGGTTGACCACAACATCACCTAACAGAAACTTCAACTCAGTATTCCTGCAGGTCTTGGAAGTAGAACTTGAAAAGGGAACAGCACAAAAATACTATGCTACTGGCATTATTTTACAAAAGTATTCTTGCTGCTTTAAATGAATGTTTTAACACAAAGTTGTATGCCTGAAATAGACTTAACTGTAATGTAACAGCCCATGCTGACTGGATGTTCATATTCTCTTCCAAAATCAATAAGACATTTTGGAATGGCAAGAAACACCAGAATGATTTGTTTCATACACCTACACTCCTGTTACATGGACACGTCAAAGTAAAGCGTTTGTTCAAACAAGGTCACACATACAGTACACCTTCATGTTGGTATTGATGTGGTTTATTGTGTGCTATAGAAAGCCAGGAAGAAAGAAAGGAAGGAAGTATTTGGGGTGTGTTAGTTATGAACACTGCCATCCCTGACTCTCCCACAGGACACTGTAGAATGCTGCCACCACTGAAGGAGACTTCATAACAAGGATAAAGTCATGAAAGTATAGTTTGTGATCTCTTCCTATGAAGAATGACTGTCACACTAGCAGCTCCTTTCAGAGTGAGCAGTGAATGTCGCTTACGGCTCTCTAAATCACACTCTGGAGCTTTATTCATCTATCCTTATTGAACTCATTTTGCCTCAAAAGAATAAAACCATATTGATGGCAAACTCAAGAGGAGTCAACAGCTAGCTTATTGCATCTTCTTTCAGTGTGTACTAATCAGCAGTGTGGTGGTGTGTGTGTGTGTGTGTGTGCCTTTCCCTTTCCTTGTGCAAAAGTAAATTGCCTTCTTTGATGGGATCTGTGAGAGTTTGGGGAGTGTGGCATGGATCACACTGCGTAAAAGCATGTGTAATGAGTTACATGCTTGTGAAATCATAAACAGGTTGGAGCTGCCTGAAGCCCTCAAACCCTCTCAGGCGGTTGGTGCTGCGCTTTATAGCCCCACTATCCCCCAGATGAATTGCATGCACGCCACACTAACTCCAGGCTCCTTTTGCCAGTGGAGTTTGTTGTGTTGTTGATGTGCGTGTGTGTGTCCGTACATGCGCGTGCGTGTGTACATAAACAGATGTGTCTGTATGTTTGTAAATGCATGTGTTGCATCTTTCTATCCAGCACCTTTTTGCAGATTAGACAAGCATGTTCTTTATCTCTCTCTCCTCTCCGCCAGAGTGAGGCACATTGATCACCATCATAGTCCTGAGTGCTGTCTGACTCACTGCATCACAAGCCTAACAAACTGGGACGGAACAGTCCATAAACACTGTGCTATGCTGAATAGCCTAGATCAACTGTTGGGCTTATTCAGAAAACATAACATTGCCAACCTTTACAGATACTGAGGATAGTTCACTAGTCACTTGTAATTGATAACCATGTCTATACATTGAAATGCATTCCTACCATTTTC